>NC_061153.1:10885613-10935613 GCF_905220365.1 Vanessa cardui
GTGATGTGATGTCATATGATGTACGAAATATAGTTGGTCTTTTTCAAAGTTTTTTTGCTGAGTTCGATTACAGCTCTTTCGAGGGATCATTGTAGTTCATCATTTGTTTTAAAATAGTGTTTTGTTTGAAGTCGGTTTTTCTTTTTGTTAAAATTTTTTCTTGTTGCTCTAATATTGTATATTAATTTATGAGTGGAAACTTGATTGGCTTGTGATTTAATTTGTATTTGTTAATATTAAGACTTATTATACTGTTTGTTTCCCAAATAAAATAAAATAAAAAAAATAATAAAATAATTGATTCTTCAAGTAGCTGGTGGGCTTATGGACTTAGTATTGTAATTGTATATATATATATATCTATATTTATTTTATTTATTAACTTAAATATTTACATATACATAAATTTAAATACATCTATATACATACATAATTGATAGTATTTTTAATATTATGATTAATGATGACAACGACGACACATTTTCAACCGACTTCCAAAAGGAGGAGGTTATCAATTCGTCTGTATTTTTTTATGTTTGTTACCTCATAACTTTTCACTGGGTGGACCGATTTTGATAATTTTTTTTTTGTTTGAAAGGTAGTGCTTCCCGTGGGGTCCCATTTTTTTTTTATTTTTTTTCCGATGATGGTATCCATATGAAAACGACATAAGTCTTAAATTTGCATTATGTATATGCGCGACAAATAGGTGAATAACTGAAAATCACGTTAACCAATTTTGATAATTCTTTTTTTATTATAAAATATATACTTCAAGGGTAATTTTGTGAAAGTTTGGTAAGGTTCTGAGCACAGGATCCATGACAAAGTAACGGAACGGAAGGGAACGGAACAATTCTGAGGAGCACGTTAGCGATACTCAGTCGAATCTTTTATTTATAGGTTATTTGGATATTTGAGTCACCTTCCGTAATGTGGTTATGTTTATGTAATTATCATAGTCGAATATTATAATCAACTAGCTACCCACCCCGGCTTCGCACGGGTGCAATACTGATACAAAATATACTACAGAATTTGTTTATATACGACATCACATCGCAAACTTCTGAAATTATCAGTGTTTCTTTACTATATTGTTCATTTATTATATACACAAACCTTCCCCTTGAATCACACTATCTTTTAAAAAAAACCGCATCAAAATCTGTTGCGTAGATTTAAAGATATAGGGACAGAGAAAGCGACTTTGTTTTATACTATGTAGTGATGGAACTCCTATACAGCTCGCAGTTAGGGTGCGATATGGGGCAGAATTTCTTACTATCTTTAATCAAATTTTGTGTATGTGATGTGATGTCATATGATGTACGAAATATAGTTGGTCTTTTTCAAAGTTTTTTTGCTGAGTTCGATTACAGCTCTTTCGAGGGATCCTTGTAGTTTACGCCGCGTGACGTATTAAATCCGCATTTTCGAAAGTCTATTTTTGCTTTATTCGCAAGTTTCCTTTGAAATTGTCCTCGAAGTAGTTTCTGACTCATATAAACGGAACACTTAATCTATCCATATTAAAAAAAATTAGTTAGTCAACATCAGCTTCACTTAAAATCAAAAAATAAATAAAATTTTAACAAAAAGAAAAACCGACTTCAAACAAAACACTATATTAAAACAAATGAATATGCACGAAAAATTAATAAAAATAATTGCGTATTCAACATATTTTTTAGAGTCTTCCTAAGTTAAATGAAATGAAAAATATTAGACTACTTAAATGTCGATTAACGATTATATCATGTAGTTATAATTATTGTTATATTTGGAGTCGGTGTCTTGATGATCGGGTTGCAATTTTCAATTCCCTTTTGAACCAATTGTACGACGTACACGCGCCTATTAGACCAGTCCGAATTAAGCATCTTCCTGCTCCTTGGCTTACAGATGACGTAAAATCCTTGCAAAATAAAAAGAACGCCGCTAAAGCTAAATATAAGTGTAATGGGAGCGACGCAAATCTGGAAAAATATAAGAAAGCTAGAAATCACTGCAACAGGATTTGTAGAGACGAACAACAACGCCACATTCATAAATCTATTTTAGAGGAAGATGACTCAAGTAAAGTCTGGAAATTCCTTAAATCACTTGGAGTTGGGAAAGCTAGTCAAGAAAATTACTCTCAATACTGTGACCTCGATCAGCTTAATCAGCATTTCTCATCCTCGGCTGTTATAGATGGAGCCACGAAATTAAGTACGATAAATCAAATTCTTGCTTCATCCACTCCAGATTTCTCACCTTTTGTTTTTAGTCTAATTACTGAAAGTGATGTTAAGAGAAACATCTTAAGTATCAACTCTAATGCCGTTGGTTCTGACTGCATTAGTCGCAAGATGATCATTCCTATCCTTGACCTTTTGACACCTATAATCACGTCCATTCTTAATCACTCTATAACCACGGGTAAATTTCCCTCTGCATGGAAAGATGCTCAAGTGATTCCTATCCCTAAAAAACCCAACCCTTCCTGTGTTACTGATTATCGTCCAATATCTATTCTCCCTTTCCTCTCTAAAGTCCTAGAGCGACTGGTACATCAACAGTTAAGCTTATACCTTTCCAAAAATAATCTTTTAAATCCTTTCCAATCCGGCTTTCATCATGGTCACAGCACGACTACTGCATTAGTCAAAATTACCGATGACATTCGTTTTGGTATGGATAAGCAGCGGGTGACTGTGTTGACATTGTTGGACTTCAGCAATGCGTTTGACAGTGTTGACTATGATATTGTGCTGGCTTTCTTAAGGTCTCTTAACATATCTCCTAAAGTAATTGACTGGTTTCATTGTTACTTGGACGGGCGTCGGCAACGTATACGTGTTAATTATTCCAACTGGTGTGTACTAAATGCTGGCGTCCCCCAAGGTGGTGTGTTGTCCCCTCTTTTATTTTCAATATTTATTAACTCCATAACTAAACATCTATCTTCTCTGTACCACCTGTATGCTGATGATCTTCAGCTATACCTAACGTCGCATGTAAATGACTTACCAAACTCAATAAGCATAATCAACAATGACTTAACACACATTTCTCATTGGAGTAAAACCCATGGTCTAACAGTTAATCCAATTAAGTCGCAGGCCATTATAATTGGTAGTCAAAAGTTATTAACGAAAATTGATTAGTCCAATCAAATCATTTACCACCTGTGAAATTTGATGGAGTTCTTATTCCTTTTGAAGACAAGGTCAAAAACTTGGGCATAATCTTTGGTAAAACGTTATCAGGGATTCCTTGAGCGCATTCAAAATCTCTGTATACGATTCATATTTGGGCTTCGCAAATATGACCATGTTTCTGAATTCCGCAAAAAGCTCAAGTGGCTCCCAGTCCGCCTTCGCAGGAATACTCGTATTCTATCATTTCTTTACTGTATCCTATTCAATCCAAAAGTTCCTCTTTATTTAATAGAGAGATTTAAGTTCCTTGGCGCTTCTCATTGTCGCTCTCTGCGCTCCGAGGATAATTTAATTTTGAGTATCCCTTCTCACTCTTCAACTTGTTACTCAAAATCTTTTACAATTAACGCAGCACCCTTATGGAACTCCTTGCCCTTAGCGGTACGCCGAGCTAAATCTCTTGAAATATTTAAACGTCGCATTTTCGAATATTATATTTATACTTGAAATCGTATTTTCATCCCTTACCTTTCTCCTCCTCCAATCCTCATTTATTTTAAAATTGTATGTATGTTTTTCTTACTAGTTATGTGTGTATTTTCTCATTATATATGTATGTATTATTTTTACTACTTTATTATATTTGTATTATAGTACACCTCCACCCAAAATTTATTTATTTGTTATAATGTCCTATGCCAGCCGGTTGCCTGGAAGAGATCGCTCTTCTAGCGATAAGGCCGCCGATTACATAAAATTTTTCTGATATAACACTGTTATTTTAATTGTTATTTTTTCTGTTTTAAAATTTTATGTACTTTCCTTGGTGTACAATAAAGTATATTTCATTCATTCATTCATTCACCTAACAAAGCGAGGCAGTGAGTACCGCACAACCGGCACTGTATTCCGGACGAGACAGTGGTCCGAGGAGCCCAGAGGGGGATCGACGCTAACCTGATAGCCATCCGGATGCGAAGTCAGCAGAAGGTCCAACAGGGAAGGTGTATGATCCTCCACATCCGGTATTCGCGTTGGCAAGGTAACCAGTTGTGTCAGATCATATGCTAGAGCGAAGTCCAGAACTGATCTACCCGCATGATCGGTGGTGCTTGAGCAGTCAGCGTGGTGGGCATTAAAGTTGCCCAGAATAATGATCTCTGCGGATGGAATCTGCTGCAGCATGGAATCTGTAGACAATTGGACGTGCTCAACCAGTCGGTCAGTTTCGTCATTACCGCTATGGGACCTATAAAGGCACGCATAGATTCGCGGATGGTCATCGCAGTCTACACGCAGCCAGATAATCGATAGGTCCTGTCCTTCAAGGCTGCCAAGGCGTCGAGAACAGATATCATCTCTGACGTAAACGCATACCCCAGCTCGTGGTACAAAGAAATGTTCCAATTTGTAACCAGGGTACGAAAGAAAAGTCGTATCGGCAGGAGAAGATATCTGGGTCTCGGTTAGAAAGAGCAAGGCCGGCTTTGCCGTTTCCAGATGGCAGTGAACGGCGTTGAGGTTGGAGTTGAGTCCCCTTATGTTGCAGAAGTCCACAGCGAGAATGGTAGGGGTTGCCTTATGATGCCTGCTCCGCTTGCCTCGAACAGTGGCGAGCGCAAAATTGCCCCCCCCCCCCCCCTCAGAATTCAGAGTGCTGAAGTGCTCTGCTCAGGTGGTGAATGTCCTGAGCATGGATGCCCAGAGAGGGATTCTCCACCGCTCCACCCTCCTGGGGTAATTTAACCATATTCTGCACAACCATCAAGTTTTGGGGGGGGAGGCCCAATCCCCCTCGGATTGGGCCTCCGGAACTCACACTTACCGGACGAAACGCGGAAGCATAGCTACCACTTTACGCCGATTTGAAGTGAGAGAGTGGTACTTCCCCGGGCGTGCCGGCCCATTCGGCTGTAACCCGAAGGTATACAGCGTGGCACTACCACTATAAAATAAAATCTCTTTCCACTGCTCAAACATGGAGATTCCTTAAAACTGTTGGCATTGATAAAACTGATATGCACTTTAATAACACAATTAATCTTAATGACCTTAACAAACACTTCTCTTCTCCACCTTCCACACTTCTAACTTCTAAAAAAATTCTTCTCTTCAAAAACAGGCTGCTATACCAACTCCTACATGTCTTCCGTTTTCTTTTCAAGATGTCGCAGAGGAGGACGTTAAGAAAGATATACTTTTAATTTCTTCAAAGGCCGTTGGCAGTGACGGCATAAGCCGGGACATGTTAATTCTCATCATTGATATAATCTCTCCTATTATAACTCATATTCTAAATTTCTCCTTATCTAACAAAGTCTTTCCTATTGCATGGAAAATGGCACATGTCATTCCTCTGTCTAAATCCCCTAATCCCAGTTCTTTTTCACATTTTCGCCCTATATCCATTCTCCCCATTCTTTCTAAAATTCTCGAGCAAGCTGTTTCAAAACAGTTGTCCTCTTTTCTCCTCAATAACAATCTCTTAACTTCCTTCCAATCTGGTTTTCGTCCTTCTCACAGCACAAACACAGCTTTACTCAAGGTTACTGATGATATCTGTTACGCAATGGACAACAAACAGCTTACTGTCCTCACTTTACTCGACTTTAGTAACGCATTCAATTCAGTGGACTTTGACTTATTGCTGGGTGTCTTACGCTCTTTTAACATTTCCTCCTCTGCGATTGATTCGTTTCATTCTTTTCTCTATGACCGTCAACAACGTATACGTTGTGAGGAGAGTCACTCTGACTGGACTAGACTCTCTGCTGGGGTACCGCAGGGCAGCGTTCTATCACCTTTGCTATTCTCAGTATTTATTAATCAGATTACTACAATTGTTTCCTCACACTATCACCTCTACTTTGCTGATCTGCAGATTTACAGACATTCCTCACTGAATGAATTAAATGATGCCATTGGAAAAATTAACAATGATCTTGCTTTAATTAAAGATTGGGCTGACTCATTTGGGCGGTTAGTTAACCCCTCTAAATCTAAGGTTATGATAATTGGTAGCAGACAGTATAGAGGGCGAATTAACTTTGCTGAACTACCCTTTGTAGTCTATGATGATTTACCCATAAGTTACGTAGATAAATCTAAGAATTTAGGCTTAACATTAGACTGCAATCTGTCCTGGTCTGCACATATCAATGATATCAGCAAACGTTTGCATCATTCCATTCATTCTTTGGAGCAATTGCAGAATTTCCTCCCACTAAAAACGGAAACTATCTTGGCTCATTTACTTCCTCTCCTTGACTATGCCTATGTATGCTACTTAGATGCTACGGATGAGCTACTTGACAAACTCGAACGACTTCAGAATTCATGCATTCGATTTATATTTGGACTGCGCAAATTTGATCATGTCTCCCATTTCAGACGTCAGTTAAAGTAGCTTCCGATTCGTTTTCGCCATAATGTACATGTTTTGACCACACTTTTTAATATATTAAATCATTCTACACCACCCTATCTTTTCGAACGATTCAAGTTTTCTGCACCGCGTGAAAGACACAAGATCGACTTGTGTTGGTCGATCGGTTGCTGCTCAACTTTGGAATTCTCTTCCGGGCTATATTATAAAAAATTGTAATTCAGTACATACATTTAAATTCAGATTAAAAAAATATTATCTTACAGTTTCATCACAATATTATATATATATACTGAAGAAAAGACAGTTATAAAACAACTTTATATGGAATATAAGGACATTTTCCACTGCGACAAACTTCCCTTAACTTTTACAAATGACGTTAAACATCATATAAGAACCCGCAATGAAGATCCCATATTTATTCGACCTTATAGACAAGTAACCAAGTACTGACAAGTACCAACGACGAAATTAATAGACAAGTGGAGAAAGTGATAGAAAATAATATTCTTGTACCGTCCCATTCTCTATGGAGTGCCCCAGTTCACCTAGTTCAAAAAAGTTAGATTCTAGTAATGAAAGAAAGTTCCGTTTAGTAATTGACAATAGAAAATTAAACGAAATAACAATAAATGACAAATATCCTTTACCAAATATAACCGATCTTTTTGACAAACTTGGACGTAGTTGTTATTTCATAAAAAATAAAATAATAAAATAAAAATTCTTTATTTTCTTTAACAAGTTTGTACTTAAATATAAAGTTGTTGGAGTCTCCTTTTAAGCATATGAAAAGCCTGTGCCAGGAAACTCCGCTCTTCCATATCACGAATTAGGTACAAGTATACAAGATATTTAAGGTACAACAATAATAAAGAAACAATATAAAAAAGTAATAATAAGAGAAGTAATTACCAAAAAGAATGCAAATGTGGGATTAAAATGTATGTGTATGCATGCGTGCACGTGCGCATTTGTGTGTGTGTGTGCGTGTGCGTGTGTGCGCGTGTGCGTGTGTGCGCGTGTGTGTGTATGTGTGTGTGTGTGTGTGTGTGTGTGTATGTTGGTGTGAGTAGGATATGAATGCTAGTTCCTATTTTCTAAAAAAAAAAAATCTGTTTCTTAAAGACTTAAAGATTTTATCCATTTCATTATTTTAATTTTACACTCTTTACAAGTTCTTGAATATATATCAACGTATTTATTTATTTTATTATATAAATAAGCAGATCTATTATCATACTGAATACTAGCGAAAACTGTTTTAGTAGCAGGGATAGATATAACATTATATGCTATACGTTTATTGAGTAACGATATATCGTAGGTTAAAGACTTGTGTTTTTTTAGAACAGTATGTACAATATATAATTTCCGTGCAGTTAACAAACCACTATCTTCATAGAGTCTTTCAGTACTAAAACGTTGTTTTTTAAAGAACATTACTTTAATCAATGCTCTTTGAGCTCGTTCAATTTCCATGAAACGTGTTTTACGTGCACCTCCCCAAATAGGTAAGCAGTATGTTATTATGGATTGCACCAAAGCTATATAAATTTGATTTAAAAGATTTTTTGAGGAGTCATTTACAGTATTATTGGTAGCAATATGTCTCAGTGATTTGAACATCCACGTGAACTTCCTAATGCGTGCCGCAACGTGTTCAATTTGCGGATACCATGACAAGTATTTCAGCACTCTAGACTTAGCTAGTGGTTATCACCAAATCGAAGTAGCACAAGAAGACCAACAGAAGACAGCCTTCAGCACCAGTGCAGGACATTTCGAATTTAAGCGAATGCCCTTTGGCCTTAAAACGTCCACTGCAACTTTTCAAAGGACAATCGATAATATACTAAGAGGGTTGCAAGGCATTCACTGTTTAGTTTTCCTCGATGACATTATAATTTACTCAGTTTACAGGAACACGTAAGCAAATTAAGAACAATATTTGACTGACTCCGATAGACTAATTTAAAAGTTAAATTAGATAAGTCTTAATTTTTGCGAAAAGAAGTTCTCTATTTAGGTCACACAATTACGAGTGAAGGATTTAAACCCAATAACGATAAAATTAAAGCCATATTAAACTATCCATTAGCCCAGACAACAACTGAAATTAAAAGTTTTCTAGGACTTATAGGATATTACAGACGATTTATTAAAGACTTTGCAAAAATAACACAACCCATGACAGCCAGACTTAAGAAGAAACAGACGATGCCCGTAACTGACAAAAATATATAGAATCCTTTTAAAAATGTAAGGAACTCCTTATTAATGCACCAATCCTTCAATATAGATTCTTATGACGAGGTACCTCAAATAAGTGAATTACCCTCGTTATATATTTTATACATTGCTAAAAGTTCTTTCAATAGAGCATTATTGAATTGAGTACCTGGATCAGCGCTTACTTTAAGGGGTACACCGTAAAATGAAAAATATTTAATTAAGGCTCTAACTATTTCAGGGGTAGTTCTGTTGGGAATTTCAAACGCTTGACCAATTTTGCTAAACGCATCGATAATTGTTAAATAATAATTTCCTTCTATCGAAAATATATCTGTGAAAATGTCTTGTAGGGGCTTAGTTTGAGTTTGAGTCAATTGTAATTTTAGTTTTAGTGGGATTATATCCTATTTCATTTTTTTACAAATTACGCAGGAATTAATTCTTCTTCTTTGTCTATTGCATTAATACGAATTTGTGATAAAGCATCAGCATTACAATTGCTTTTGCCACTTTTATGAATTATTTCAAAATCATACTCAGCTAATCTTCAATGCCAACGTGTTAATCTACTATTTGTATATTTAAGTGAGTTTAACCATGCGAAGGGCTTATGGTCTGTGACTATTTTAAATTTTTTACCATACAAGTAAGGGCGGTAGTATTTGACGGCTCAAACTATAACCAAAAACTCCTTTTCAGTAGTGCTGTAACGAGTTTCAGGATTAATTAATGTACGACTTGCATAAGCAATAGGTTTGTCGCTACCAATTGGACCTTGTGATAGAATGCCTCCTAACGCAAAATCTGAAGCATTAGTAGTGAGAATATAAGGTTTACTAGGATCGGTATATTGAAGGATTGGTGCATTAATAAGGAGTTCCTTACATTTTTAAAAGGATTCTATATATTTTTGTCAGTTACGGGCATCGTCTGTTTCTTCTTAAGTCTGGCTGTCATGGGTTGTGTTATTTTTGCAAAGTCTTTAATAAATCGTCTGTAATATCCTATAAGTCCTAGAAAACTTTTAATTTCAGTTGTTGTCTGGGCTAATGGATAGTTTAATATGGCTTTAATTTTATCGTTATTGGGTTTAAATCCTTCACTCGTAATTGTGTGACCTAAATAGAGAACTTCTTTTCGCAAAAATTAAGACTTATCTAATTTAACTTTTAAATTAGTCTATCGGAGTCAGTCAAATATTGTTCTTAATTTGCTTACGTGTTCCTGTAAACTGAGTAAATTATAATGTCATCGAGGAAAACTAAACAGTGAATGCCTTGCAACCCTCTTAGTATATTATCGATTGTCCTTGGAAAGTTGCAGTGGACGTTTTAAGGCCAAAGGGCATTCGCTTAAATTCGAAATGTCCTGCACTGGTGCTGAAGGCTGTCTTCTGTTGGTCTTCTTGTGCTACTTCGATTTGGTGATAACCACTAGCTAAGTCTAGAGTGCTGAAATACTTGTCATGGTATCCGCAAATTGAACACGTTGCGGCACGCATTAGGAAGTTCACGTGGATGTTCAAATCACTGAGACATATTGCTACCAATAATACTGTAAATGACTCCTCAAAAAATCTTTTAAATCAAATTTATATAGCTTTGGTGCAATCCATAATAACATACTGCTTACCTATTTGGGGAGGTGCACGTAAAACACGTTTCATGGAAATTGAACGAGCTCAAAGAGCATTGATTAAAGTAATGTTCTTTAAAAAACAACGTTTTAGTACTGAAAGACTCTATGAAGATAGTGGTTTGTTAACTGCACGGAAATTATATATTGTACATACTGTTCTAAAAAAACACAAGTCTTTAACCTACGATATATCGTTACTCAATAAACGTATAGCATATAATGTTATATCTATCCCTGCTACTAAAACAGTTTTCGCTAGTATTCAGTATGATAATAGATCTGCTTATTTATATAATAAAATAAATAAATACGTTGATATATATTCAAGAACTTGTAAAGAGTGTAAAATTAAAATAATGAAATGGATAAAATCTTTAAGTCTTCAAGAAACAGATTTTTTTTTTTTTAGAAAATAGGAACTAGCATTCATATCCTACTCACACCAACATACACACACACACACACACACACACACATACACACACACGCGCACACACGCACACGCGCACACACGCACACGCACACACACACACAAATGCGCACGTGCACGCATGCATACACATACATTTTAATCCCACATTTGCATTCTTTTTGGTAATTACTTCTCTTATTATTACTTTTTTATATTGTTTCTTTATTATTGTTGTACCTTAAATATCTTGTATACTTGTACCTAATTCGTGATATGGAAGAGCGGAGTTTCCTGGCACAGGCTTTTCATATGCTTAAAAGGAGACTCCAACAACTTTATATTTAAGTACAAACTTGTTAAAGAAAATAAAGAATTTTTATTTTATTATTTTATTTTTTATGAAATAACAACTACGTCCAAGTTTGTCAAAAAGATCGGTTATATTTGGTAAAGGATATTTGTCATTTATTGTTATTTCGTTTAATTTTCTATTGTCAATTACTAAACGGAACTTTCTTTCATTACTAGAATCTAACTTTTTTGAACTAGGTGAACTGGGGCACTCCATAGAGAATGGGACGGTACAAGAATATTATTTTCTATCACTTTCTCCACTTGTCTATTAATTTCGTCGTTGGTACTTGTCAGTACTTGGTTACTTGTCTATAAGGTCGAATAAATATGGGATCTTCATTGCGGGTTCTTATATGATGTTTAACGTCATTTGTAAAAGTTAAGGGAAGTTTGTCGCAGTGGAAAATGTCCTTATATTCCATATAAAGTTGTTTTATAACTGTCTTTTCTTCAGTATATATATATAATATTGTGATGAAACTGTAAGATAATATTTTTTTAATCTGAATTTAAATGTATGTACTGAATTACAATTTTTTATAATATAGCCCGGAAGAGAATTCCAAAGTTGAGCAGCAACCGATCGACCAACACAAGTCGATCTTGTGTCTTTCACGCGGTGCAGAAAACTTGAATCGTTCGAAAAGATAGGGTGGTGTAGAATGATTTAATATATTAAAAAGTGTGGTCAAAACATGTACATTATGGCGAAAACGAATCGGAAGCTACTTTAACTGACGTCTGAAATGGGAGACATGATCAAATTTGCGCAGTCCAAATATAAATCGAATGCATGAATTCTGAAGTCGTTCGAGTTTGTCAAGTAGCTCATCCGTAGCATCTAAGTAGCATACATAGGCATAGTCAAGGAGAGGAAGTAAATGAGCCAAGATAGTTTCCGTTTTTAGTGGGAGGAAATTCTGCAATTGCTCCAAAGAATGAATGGAATGATGCAAACGTTTGCTGATATCATTGATATGTGCAGACCAGGACAGATTGCAGTCTAATGTTAAGCCTAAATTCTTAGATTTATCTACGTAACTTATGGGTAAATCATCATAGACTACAAAGGGTAGTTCAGCAAAGTTAATTCGCCCTCTATACTGTCTGCTACCAATTATCATAACCTTAGATTTAGAGGGGTTAACTAACCGCCCAAATGAGTCAGCCCAATCTTTAATTAAAGCAAGATCATTGTTAATTTTTCCAATGGCATCATTTAATTCATTCAGTGAGGAATGTCTGTAAATCTGCAGATCAGCAAAGTAGAGGTGATAGTGTGAGGAAACAATTGTAGTAATCTGATTAATAAATACTGAGAATAGCAAAGGTGATAGAACGCTGCCCTGCGGTACCCCAGCAGAGAGTCTAGTCCAGTCAGAGTGACTCTCCTCACAACGTATACGTTGTTGACGGTCATAGAGAAAAGAATGAAACGAATCAATCGCAGAGGAGGAAATGTTAAAAGAGCGTAAGACACCCAGCAATAAGTCAAAGTCCACTGAATTGAATGCGTTACTAAAGTCGAGTAAAGTGAGGACAGTAAGCTGTTTGTTGTCCATTGCGTAACAGATATCATCAGTAACCTTGAGTAAAGCTGTGTTTGTGCTGTGAGAAGGACGAAAACCAGATTGGAAGGAAGTTAAGAGATTGTTATTGAGGAGAAAAGAGGACAACTGTTTTGAAACAGCTTGCTCGAGAATTTTAGAAAGAATGGGGAGAATGGATATAGGGCGAAAATGTGAAAAAGAACTGGGATTAGGGGATTTAGACAGAGGAATGACATGTGCCATTTTCCATGCAATAGGAAAGACTTTGTTAGATAAGGAGAAATTTAGAATATGAGTTATAATAGGAGAGATTATATCAATGATGAGAATTAACATGTCCCGGCTTATGCCGTCACTGCCAACGGCCTTTGAAGAAATTAAAAGTATATCTTTCTTAACGTCCTCCCTCTGCGACATCTTGAAAAGAAAACGGAAGACATGTAGGAGTTGGTATAGCAGCCTGTTTTTGAAGAGAAGAATTTTTTTAGAAGTTAGAAGTGTGGAAGGTGGAGAAGAGAAGTGTTTGTTAAGGTCATTAAGATTAATTGTGTTATTAAAGTGCATATCAGTTTTATCAATGCCAACAGTTTTAAGGAATCTCCATGTTTGAGCAGTGGAAGAGATTTTTATTTTATAGTGGTAGTGCCACGCTGTATACCTTCGGGTTACAGCCGAATGGGCCGGCACGCCCGGGGAAGTACCACTCTCTCACTTCAAATCGGCGTAAAGTGGTAGCTATGCTTCCGCGTTTCGTCCGGTAAGTGTGAGTTCCGGAGGCCCAATCCGAGGGGGATTGGGCCTCCCCCCCCAAAACTTGATGGTTGTGCAGAATATGGTTAAATTACCCCAGGAGGGTGGAGCGGTGGAGAATCCCTCTCTGGGCATCCATGCTCAGGACATTCACCACCTGAGCAGAGCACTTCAGCACTCTGAATTCTGAGGGGGGGGGGGGGGGTCAATTTTGCGCTCGCCACTGTTCGAGGCAAGCGGAGCAGGCATCATAAGGCAACCCCTACCATTCTCGCTGTGGACTTCTGCAACATAAGGGGACTCAACTCCAACCTCAACGCCGTTCACTGCCATCTGGAAACGGCAAAGCCGGCCTTGCTCTTTCTAACCGAGACCCAGATATCTTCTCCTGCCGATACGACTTTTCTTTCGTACCCTGGTTACAAATTGGAACATTTCTTTGTACCACGAGCTGGGGTATGCGTTTACGTCAGAGATGATATCTGTTCTCGACGCCTTGGCAGCCTTGAAGGACAGGACCTATCGATTATCTGGCTGCGTGTAGACTGCGATGACCATCCGCGAATCTATGCGTGCCTTTATAGGTCCCATAGCGGTAATGACGAAACTGACCGACTGGTTGAGCACGTCCAATTGTCTACAGATTCCATGCTGCAGCAGATTCCATCCGCAGAGATCATTATTCTGGGCAACTTTAATGCCCACCACGCTGACTGCTCAAGCACCACCGATCATGCGGGTAGATCAGTTCTGGACTTCGCTCTAGCATATGATCTGACACAACTGGTTACCTTGCCAACGCGAATACCGGATGTGGAGGATCATACACCTTCCCTGTTGGACCTTCTGCTGACTTCGCATCCGGATGGCTATCAGGTTAGCGTCGATCCCCCTCTGGGCTCCTCGGACCACTGTCTCGTCCGGAATACAGTGCCGGTTGTGCGGTACTCACTGCCTCGCTTTGTTAGGTGAATGAATGAATGAATGAAATATACTTTATTGTACACCAAGGAAAGTACATAAAATTTTAAAACAGAAAAAATAACAATTAAAATAACAGTGTTATATCAGAAAAATTTTATGTAATCGGCGGCCTTATCGCTAGAAGAGCGATCTCTTCCAGGCAACCGGCTGGCATAGGACATTATAACAAATAAATAAATTTTGGGTGGAGGTGTACTATAATACAAATATAATAAAGTAGTAAAAATAATACATACATATATAATGAGAAAATACACACATAACTAGTAAGAAAAACATACATACAATTTTAAAATAAATGAGGATTGGAGGAGGAGAAAGGTAAGGGATGAAAATACGATTTCAAGTATAAATATAATATTCGAAAATGCGACGTTTAAATATTTCAAGAGATTTAGCTCGGCGTACCGCTAAGGGCAAGGAGTTCCATAAGGGTGCTGCGTTAATTGTAAAAGATTTTGAGTAACAAGTTGAAGAGTGAGAAGGGATACTCAAAATTAAATTATCCTCGGAGCGCAGAGAGCGACAATGAGAAGCGCCAAGGAACTTAAATCTCTCTATTAAATAAAGAGGAACTTTTGGATTGAATAGGATACAGTAAAGAAATGATAGAATACGAGTATTCCTGCGAAGGCGGACTGGGAGCCACTTGAGCTTTTTGCGGAATTCAGAAACATGGTCATATTTGCGAAGCCCAAATATGAATCGTATACAGAGATTTTGAATGCGCTCAAGGAATCCCTGATAACGTTTTACCAAAGATTATGCCCAAGTTTTTGACCTTGTCTTCAAAAGGAATAAGAACTCCATCAAATTTCACAGGTGGTAAATGATTTGATTGGACTAATCAATTTTCGTTAATAACTTTTGACTACCAATTATAATGGCCTGCGACTTAATTGGATTAACTGTTAGACCATGGGTTTTACTCCAATGAGAAATGTGTGTTAAGTCATTGTTGATTATGCTTATTGAGTTTGGTAAGTCATTTACATGCGACGTTAGGTATAGCTGAAGATCATCAGCATACAGGTGGTACAGAGAAGATAGATGTTTAGTTATGGAGTTAATAAATATTGAAAATAAAAGAGGGGACAACACACCACCTTGGGGGACGCCAGCATTTAGTACACACCAGTTGGAATAATTAACACGTATACGTTGCCGACGCCCGTCCAAGTAACAATGAAACCAGTCAATTACTTTAGGAGATATGTTAAGAGACCTTAAGAAAGCCAGCACAATATCATAGTCAACACTGTCAAACGCATTGCTGAAGTCCAACAATGTCAACACAGTCACCCGCTGCTTATCCATACCAAAACGAATGTCATCGGTAATTTTGACTAATGCAGTAGTCGTGCTGTGACCATGATGAAAGCCGGATTGGAAAGGATTTAAAAGATTATTTTTGGAAAGGTATAAGCTTAACTGTTGATGTACCAGTCGCTCTAGGACTTTAGAGAGGAAAGGGAGAATAGATATTGGACGATAATCAGTAACACAGGAAGGGTTGGGTTTTTTAGGGATAGGAATCACTTGAGCATCTTTCCATGCAGAGGGAAATTTACCCGTGGTTATAGAGTGATTAAGAATGGACGTGATTATAGGTGTCAAAAGGTCAAGGATAGGAATGATCATCTTGCGACTAATGCAGTCAGAACCAACGGCATTAGAGTTGATACTTAAGATGTTTCTCTTAACATCACTTTCAGTAATTAGACTAAAAACAAAAGGTGAGAAATCTGGAGTGGATGAAGCAAGAATTTGATTTATCGTACTTAATTTCGTGGCTCCATCTATAACAGCCGAGGATGAGAAATGCTGATTGAGCTGATCGAGGTCACAGTATTGAGAGTAATTTTCTTGACTAGCTTTCCCAACTCCAAGTGATTTAAGGAATTTCCAGACTTTACTTGAGTCATCTTCCTCTAAAATAGATTTATGAATGTGGCGTTGTTGTTCGTCTCTACAAATCCTGTTGCAGTGATTTCTAGCTTTCTTATATTTTTCCAGATTTGCGTCGCTCCCATTACACTTATATTTAGCTTTAGCGGCGTTCTTTTTATTTTGCAAGGATTTTACGTCATCTGTAAGCCAAGGAGCAGGAAGATGCTTAATTCGGACTGGTCTAATAGGCGCGTGTACGTCGTACAATTGGTTCAAAAGGGAATTGAAAATTGCAACCCGATCATCAAGACACCGACTCCAAATATAACAATAATTATAACTACATGATATAATCGTTAATCGACATTTAAGTAGTCTAATATTTTTCATTTCATTTAACTTAGGAAGACTCTAAAAAATATGTTGAATACGCAATTATTTTTATTAATTTTTCGTGCATATTCATTTGTTTTAATATAGTGTTTTGTTTGAAGTCGGTTTTTCTTTTTGTTAAAATTTTATTTATTTTTTGATTTTAAGTGAAGCTGATGTTGACTAACTAATTTTTTTTAATATGGATAGATTAAGTGTTCCGTTTATATGAGTCAGAAACTACTTCGAGGACAATTTCAAAGGAAACTTGCGAATAAAGCAAAAATAGACTTTCGAAAATGCGGATTTAATACGTCACGCGGCGTAAACTACAAGGATCCCTCGAAAGAGCTGTAATCGAACTCAGCAAAAAAACTTTGAAAAAGACCAACTATATTTCGTACATCATATGACATCACATCACATACACAAAATTTGATTAAAGATAGTAAGAAATTCTGCCCCATATCGCACCCTAACTGCGAGCTGTATAGGAGTTCCATCACTACATAGTATAAAACAAAGTCGCTTTCTCTGTCCCTATATCTTTAAATCTACGCAACAGATTTTGATGCGGTTTTTTTTAAAAGATAGTGTGATTCAAGGGGAAGGTTTGTGTATATAATAAATGAACAATATAGTAAAGAAACACTGATAATTTCAGAAGTTTGCGATGTGATGTCGTATATAAACAAATTCTGTAGTATATTTTGTATCAGTATTGCACCCGTGCGAAGCCGGGGTGGGTAGCTAGTTGATTATAATATTCGACTATGATAATTACATAAACATAACCACATTACGGAAGGTGACTCAAATATCCAAATAACCTATAAATAAAAGATTCGACTGAGTATCGCTAACGTGCTCCTCAGAATTGTTCCGTTCCCTTCCGTTCCGTTACTTTGTCATGGATCCTGTGCTCAGAACCTTACCAAACTTTCACAAAATTACCCTTGAAGTATATATTTTATAATAAAAAAAGAATTATCAAAATTGGTTAACGTGATTTTCAGTTATTCACCTATTTGTCGCGCATATACATAATGCAAATTTAAGACTTATGTCGTTTTCATATGGATACCATCATCGGAAAAAAAATAAAAAAAAAATGGGACCCCACGGGAAGCACTACCTTTCAAACAAAAAAAAAATTATCAAAATCGGTCCACCCAGTGAAAAGTTATGAGGTAACAAACATAAAAAAATACAGACGAATTGATAACCTCCTCCTTTTGGAAGTCGGTTGAAAATGTGTCGTCGTTGTCATCATTAATCATAATATTAAAAATACTATCAATTATGTATGTATATAGATATATTTAAATTTATGTATATGTAAATATTTACATTAATAAATAAAATAAATATAGATATATATATATATATATATATATATATATATATATACAATTACAATACTAAGTCCATAAGCCCACCAGCTACTTGAAGAATCAATTAACAGTAAGAGAAAAAAATTTTTTTTTTTTAAAAACACTTAAAACAATAATTAAGACTAAAGTAAAAAAAAAATTAAATTATCAAGACATAAATAGAACATTACTATAATTAAAATTATTCTACAGTTATAAAAACAAGAAAAAGGAAAAAAGTAAAGTTCTATAATTATCTATCCTTATATCTACTACGAAGTGTGCAAAATTACTTGCATCCAAATCATAACTGTCATTGTCATTGTAGTGCAGGTTGTCATAATCTACATTTGACTTGCGTGAATAATAAAAAAGATAATACATAATTAAAAATAAAAAAAAGGGTACTTAAAGCTAAAAAATAGTTGAAAAAAGGGTATTACGAAAACAAGCCCTGTATATTTACATCGAAAACTATTTCTTGATTACCCTTTTCGTTCGAGCAACAGGAATTTTGGCCACAAGACTTTACTCGTTTCTACTGTCGCCGGTGATTTCGGTGTTTGTTGAGAAATAGCGTCAAGTTCCGCCAAAGAGTCCACACGATGCTGAGACTCATCAGTTGCGCGCGCGCTGTCTGTTAGAGCTGGTGCTGTGTTCTTTGTTCCCCGTTTAAAAATTATTAATCCAGTATTTTCGTAATTAATTCTTAATGTTCTTTCGTTAATTATATTATTTAGTGTTAACTTGAACCTCGATAAACAATCCAAAGTACTTTGTGAAAGGATTATTTACTTATTTACGAGTAAAAACGGCAAGTGGTAACAAATCAGTGACTTTGAATTGACTTTGATTGCAATCATACGGTCTTGGTCATTGAACCCTGTTGGTGTGGATCTCTTCGTCACATGAGGTCTACAATTTCGCTCGATTACTCAAAACATCGCTTGGCCCTGTGGTAACTGTGACTGCTTTTTACGCTCGCCCTGGTGCGTTCTAGGTTCAAACCTCAACCAAACGCAAAAAATATTTTCATATTTATTTGTGAATAATTATTTATCCAAATGAAGTACGCCTGCTGTAAATCAACGTCAGGGGGCGCCACCGAGGTAGTTACATGCGACAGTTGCGGTCAAAATTATCACTACAATTGTCTTAATCCAACGGGTACAAATAAAAACTTAACGCAAGATAGAAACAAATGGATATGTCCGGATTGCTTGCGTACCTTACCTAGACAAATAAACAGTGATAATACACCTGTACGCGGCCACAAACAAAACACAAAAATAAACTACAACGAGAACATCACACTGTGTAGAGGTGGTTCGACCTCTATGGATATATCTTACCAACCCGATGATTGCAATGCTTCATTTTTGGATCAAGTGAAATTAATAATATCCACAGAAATCGCAATCCTCAGATTCGAGCTTAAATCTACCCTCGCTCCTTTGCAAAATGACTTAAAAAATCTACGAGAAGAGGTTTCCAGCTTTAAAAACAGCTTAGAATTCTTAAATAACAAATTTGAAGAATTTAATAAAAGAATAAATAACAGCGAGACAGAAATCAAACGTATATCTGAGCAGTGTCTGGAAGTCAATTCTCTTAAGTCAAAGGTAGAAGCCATCGAAGTCGAAAACAATAGCCGCGAGCAATGGTCCCATAGATCCAACGTAGAGATATATGGAATACCTGAAAAAAAAACGAAAACCTACTCACCATTTTACACGACATTGCTGGCAAGGCCGACTTCAACCTCAATGTTAATACAGACATAGATTTTATCACAAGAGTTGCTTCTAAGAATAAAGATGTTAAAAGAGCTAAACCTATTATTGTAAAATTCCTTTGTCGCTGTCGCTGTCTCGAGTGAGAATACTTAAAATATAATGCCATGACATCGGCTTCTTATCAAATAACAAGAATATTTATTTCAATGATCATCTTACAAGTACAAATAAGTTACTACTATAATTGGTAAAGAAGACTTGTAAAGAAAAATCCTATAGATACGTATGGGTTAAAAATTGTTGCATAATGGTACGCCGAAATGATACCAGTCCGGTTTTACATATAGTTAATTCTTGTGATTTAAAAAAAATTGTTTAAGTACTATCGTATATTGTAAAAAAAATATTTCCTATATTTGTATTCTCTTGTTGTTATTTTGTATGTTATAAGGCATGCTCTGTATGGCTATTCAATATTCTTATACTACATTTTAGTTACGTATTATTATCCTTATTTATTATGTTTATTCCAAGCGTATTTCGCTGTACTTGCTTCTAGAATAACATACATAATGCTTATATTGCTGAGAGCGTATTGGGCACTTTGCAGCTACATTATTCAATTATTTTTTTTGCATGAGAACGGTAATCACTTATCAGGTGTTACTAGTACATTTGCTGAACAGTTAACAAATATTTTAAATGATATTTTATTGTGCACAATTGCCTTTTCCGCTTATTATGGCTAGGAATCTTAGTATTATTTATCAAAATGTTCGTGGACTCAGATCTAAAACTAGTATTTTTATAGGAACCTTATTCATGTTGACTGTGATATTATATGCCTTAGCGAAACCTGGCTGAATGAGTCTCTATTTGATTCGGAATTCTTCGACACACGGTATTCTGTATACAGAAACGATCGTGATTACACTTTACGAGGAAATAGCTTAGCTTATATTCACTCCTCATCTAAAATAAATTTGACAAATTCTGCGTCTGAAGTTATCAAAGTTAGCTTATTAATTAACTTGCTACCAACATCTAGATTAGTGCATATATACTGTTGTTATTATTTATTATATATATATATATATATATATATATATATATATATATATATATATATTTATTACCCTCATGGTAAATACCACTATGAAACATTATGCGAGTTTTTTGAATTAGTATCGTCAGAACTCATTTATTATCCTGACGACATTTTTTTAATATTGGGAGATTTTAACATTTCAAATGCTAAATGGAGCTACTGCCAGAATAGTATGGATCTTCAGAATATTTCTGATAATGACATTCTCATTGACTCTATATATCATTTTCTGAATTTTAATAACTTCAAGCAATACAATACAGTATCTAATATTAATAATAGATTTCTCGACTTAGTTATAAGTAATTGTGAATGTTCAACAGTAAGACACGACGACCCACTTGTACCCGAAGACTCACATCATCCTACATTACTCATTTTACCTAAGATAACCGTACCGCGTGCAATTTCTAATGCTTCTCGCACCATACGCATGTTTCATATAGCCGATTATACAGCAGTTAATAGAGCTCTGGGTAACATTGATTGGTTTGATCTCCTTAGTGAATCAGATATTACAAAAGCAGTAGATTTATTTTATGAAACGGTTAACAATGTTATACGTGAAATGGTACCAACAAAAACTGTTGTATGCAACCGTCATTATCCATTCTGGTACTCAAAATCCTTAATTAAGACTATTGCTGAAAAACTTAAATATCATAAAAAATGGAAAATGTACAACAGAAATATGGGCTATGATACTTTTTGTTTATTGCGGGAACGACAAAAAAGGGTTCAGATTTATTGCTACGACAGTTACATTAATTATTCCGAAATTCAAATTAAAAAGAACAGTAAATTTTTCTGGAAATTTGTTAAATCGAAACATGCTTCTAATTGCTTCCCTGAAACTATGTTTTATAATGATTCAGTTGCTACTGGTGGCAATGATGTTTGTCAACTTTTTAGCCAATATTTTAATTCGGTCTATGAAGCGACAGTTTCAGACATTTCTGATCATGATTTAGATAATGTATCATCCAAGACGCATTTAAGTATTTGCTCTATAACTGTTACACAAGATATGGTCAAAAGCTATCTTAAAGGAGTTGATATCAGAAAGGGATACGGGCCTGATGGCATTCCTCCTTTATTTTTAAAATCATGTCGCGCTACTCTATCATATCCGATCTATTTGTTATTCAATAAATCGTTGACTACTGGTAATATTCCTTCTGTATGGAAGCGATCGATCGATATTAGTTTATCTATTGATAATAATTTATTTTTCTCAGATCGGGATGTTGCAAACTCCCACCGTTGCTGAATCATTATTAAAAAACAATGTGAAAGAATGTAATATAAGTTTTAAATTTAATACAGTAGGTGTAAATGACATCATAAGTTCTTTCAGATCGCTAGATGTTAAAAAAACTGCCGATCTGTGGGGGATCTCTGTTAAGGTAGTCAATTCAATAATTGAAGTAATCGCACCCTACCTTGTCAATATATTCAATAATTGTGTTCTTAGTGGCGTGTTTCCTGACCTTATGAAACATAGTAAAGTAATACCAATATTTAAGTCAGGTAGTACATCAGACCCCAATAACTATAGACCCATCTCCGTACTACCAACTCTTAGCAAGATCTTTGAAAAATTATTACTAAATCAAATGCTAATACATTTTAACAAGCACAAGTTGCTACACAAGAAACAATTTGGATTTAAAGGGGTCGCTCGGCTCGACACAGTTGTCGAGCGACCCCTTGTAAATCAAAATTGGTGTTGAGCTCATAAAAAATATCTATAGGGCCTAGGAGGAGTCACAGGATGTCTTGGGGATTTTTTGTGATTTATCTAAGGCCTTTGATTGTGTGCAACACGAAACCTTGGTCAGGAAGCTACGACATTATGGAGTCAGGGACACTGCACTCAATCTTCTGATTTCGTATCTGAGCAATCGGATTCAGAGGGTTGATGTAAATGGAAAGAGATCTCCCGGGGCTCAGGTTACTGTGGGGGTCCCTCAAGGATCAATTCTTGGTCCATTTCTCTTCCTTGTTTATATAAATGACCTACCACATCTCTTAGGTGATAAACTCGAGATAGTATTGTTTGCTGACGATACTTCTTTAATTTTTAAAATAAAAAGACGTCTTTTAATGTATGACGATGTGAACAATGCTCTCTCGGAAATAGTACATTGGTTTAGTGTCAATAATTTAATGTTAAATAGTAAAAAGACAAAATGTATTAAATTCACTACTCCCAATATAAGATGTGTCAAAGCGAATGTACTTTTAAACGGGGAAGCATTAGATGTATTAGAGTCAACAGAGTTCCTTGGTATGACAATTGACTCTAAGCTCCAATGGGGCCCCCATATAAGTAAATTGGCAAATAGACTCAGCTCTGCAGCCTATGCGGTAAAAAAGATTAGATTTTTGACAGATGTGGATACAGCTCGCCTTGTGTATTTTAGCTATTTCCACAGTATTATGTCGTATGGCATTCTACTCTGGGGTAATGCAGCTGACATTAATACTATTTTTGTACTGCAGAAGAGGGCTATTCGTGCAATTTATAACCTGGGCCCAAAAGATTCGTTAAGATGTAAATTTAAAGAAATTAAAATAATGACTGTCGCTTCTCAATTTGTTTTTGATAATGTTATGTATGTACGCAAAAATATAAATGATTTTCCCAAAAATTGTGACGTACATTCCATTAATACTAGGAACAAGAATAAACTTGTTACGCCTTGTACCCGATTGCACAGGGTTAGTAACTCTTTTTTGGGGCAATGTATACGTTTTTACAACAGGATCCCAGAAAACGTTTAACAATATTCAATTATAAAATTCAAAAGAATCGTTAAAGAGCGTTTGTGTGCTAAAGGATATTACAGCACTAATGACTTTCTAGTTGACTGCACACCTTGGGAATGAGATGATCGCCTCCAGGCTGTTTCCAATAACAAGAATATGTTTATTGTTGTAAATTATTAATTGACATTATAAAAAAAAAAAAAAATCCCGCTGAGTTTCTTTCGCCGGTTCTTCTCAGGTCTGAGGTATTATATTCCGAACTGGTGGTAGATTATCGACAGTCAATAAGAAAGTGTAAACACTTCTATTTTGAATAAAGGTTTTTGACTTTGACTTTGACTTTGATCATATATAGTACCAATATTCAAATCAGGTAATAAGCACAACATAAAGAATTATAGACCTATTTCTAAATTATGCGTCATAGCGAAAACTTTTGAGAAAATTATCTATGATTCTATCTTTCCTTTATTACGTACAGTTATTCTTGAACAACAACATGGATTTGTTAACTGTAGATCGACAGAGTCCAACCTCTGTGAGTTGGTGCACCGTGTTTCTTCATCTATGGATAAGGGCAACCAGGTAGATGTAGTTTATACCGACTTCTCCAAGGCTTTCGATAAAATATCACATAACATATTACTTAAAAAATTGAAAGAAGTCGGTATACACGGCGATTTACTTCGGTGGATAAGTTCATACCTTCGGAACCGTAGCCAGGCTGTGACAATCAAAGGTTATTGCTCATCCTTCTTTCCTGTCTCTTCAGGTGTACCTCAGGGATCTCACCTTGGTCCCCTGCTTTTCAATTTATATATTAATGACGTCAAAGGCATAATTAAAAACTTATGTATTCTGTTATACGCAGACGATATGAAAATTTGTAGAAAGATTGCGACTCCGTTGGATTGCTCACTTTTGCAAGAGGATCTGGACAGATTGTCTTGTGGTCTATATTGTAAACACAATTCTCTATATTTAAATATAAATAAATGTAGCGTCATTTCATTTTCACGGAAATGCGATCTTACTATATATGATTATCGTCTAGACGGTGTTGAGATTAATAGAGTGACCGAGGTGAGAGACCTGGGTATACATCTGGACAATAAGTTGACCTTCGGTTTGCATATAAGTAAGACAGTCGCTAAAGCTTGTCGAATGCTTGGTTTTGTGTTTAGAACGTCGAAAGATTTAAAAAAAAACTAGTACCCTAACTCTTCTATATAATTCCTTTGTACGACCTATCCTCGAATATGCTTCCACTGTTTGGAATCCGCATTACAAAACATACATACACCGATTGGAAAGAGTCCAAAATAAATTTATAAGATTTGTGCGTTTTAAGGAATTTATACATAATAATGAATGCTTAAATACGTTATCACTCGCTGACAGAAGAGCTATCAGAGATCAAATATTCTTATTCAAATTAATTAATAATTTAGTTGATTCCCCGTTTCTCTTAGGTTGTATTAGTTTCCGATGCTCTCGAATCACCAAACGTAGGTGCTTACTTTTTAATCCGTCACTCACCCGAAGCAAGTTGCGCAAAATGTATTTGTATACAGAGCCTGCACCGATTACAATAAATGATTTAGTGAAATTGATTTTTTTACAACAGAGAATGTTAATAAAATAAGATTTTTTTTAAAAGAATACTTGCTTAATAAATAATTAATAAAATTAATATTTTTTTGTAAATTAATAATGTATATGTATGTTGAATCAATAACTTGCCATAAATTGATGATTTATGATGTTACTTTAATTGTTGAAATCAAATTTAAATATTTTTAATGATATTGTGTATATTTATGTTCATTAATATTATTGTAATTTAACTTATTGATTTTTTTTTAACTTTGTAATTAGTCGATTTGTATTTACTCTTAGATTGTATTTTTGTCTCTTTCTGTTGTCTTTTTAACACGCATACTCTAACATTTGTACAATTTTTAAGTGGAAACTTTATTGGTTTATGATTTAATAATAATTCCTTAATTCTATGTAACAACACACTGTATGTTTCCCAAATATAAATAAAAATAAAAAAAATAAAATGCAATAATATGTATCCAGCCATCCCGGGTCCAGCACTTACCAATGCCAGAACGCTGTCTGGCCGCAAGGAAAACCTCGTGACGGGACTTGGTTAAGAACTCAGATTGAGTAATTCTAGAGCCCTTGAGCTTCGTTTTGGCATACCAAACCTGGTTACGTATAGTTTGTTCAGCGAATTTCACAACAATAGGTCTGGGCTTCTTAACAGATGAGCGACCTAGGCGATACGATGTTGTGATACTTGAGCTGGCAAAGTTAGTCAAGTCCAAATGCTCAGCAACCAGACTAGTAATTCGCGCTTTCAAGTCTTCAGACTTCACTTCAGGAACCCCATGGAAAAGTAGCATTTTACGCCTTCTCCTCATCTCCTGGCGCTCTATTTCCTTACCGAGATACTCAACCTGCCTTTGTAAGGTGGTCAAAGCAGAGAGTATAAAACTTTGGAATACATTGAAGTCCGCAGCCAGAGAAGCAGTTGTCAATGGAGTGGATGTTTTTTGCAGATCATTTTGAAGCGCTGGCATCTTAGTGTTAAACATCTCTGCCGTTGATGCAAGTGAATCTTTGATAGCCTCCATAGTGTACTTGTGTCAAGTGTTTAATAAGTGGTACTAACTGATTAATTGCAGGAATTAATTCTGCTGGTGGGTTATATTAATCACATATACATAATATTACACTAGAGTATTAAAAAAAAATGTATGTTTAATATTTTATTTTAATATTATAGTAGCACTATTGCAAAACACTATTATTTATTTTATTCAATAAATATCTCGTAATATATTCCTTTAAATCGTATGAACTAAATATATGAATAATTTTAAGGTTATGATAATAACTAGTTTGAGCCAGATAAGCTACTGGTCGTAAGTACTTAGTCGATTTGACACCCGCTTCCCAGAGACCGCCAAAATGTAGAGTATAAGCGGGATTAAAATGGAATTTAATTCCATCATTAGCTACGCGTTCAGTCATAGCATTAAAATTTTGGATAATTCAGAGAATAAATGAGCGGGCTTACCACTTTGTGAAATAAATCTGTATAAGGCTAATAAATAATTATGGCTAGTTAAGTCACCCATGAGCTCCCAAGTGCACAGCCTTTGTAGTAAAACAAATAAAAATTGCTATGTACACCTTGACGAGTCTACGACCTTCCACGACCACGATCCACGTACTTGACGACTAGCGCTCAAATAACCTCATATAGATGCCGGAATACCTTAAGGGTGCCTTAAGGTATTCCGATATTAGATAAATAATCCATTCTAATTCCAGTATGTAATCTTGTGTTATCCAAAATAATAGCAGATCCTTGCTGATATGGTTAATCCGACTCGAAGGACCAAACATAAACGGAAAATTAACGTGATTATATTGAAATAATAATATTGATGGTATAAATTTTAATAGTGAAGAAAATAATGAAACATTTTTGACATTTTATAACATTTACAAATTTTATATCTTATCGTTGTTAAGAGATGGATGTTATTCATTGCTAACGCTTATTGCACATGCGCTCCAACTCGTGTTTTTTGCACGGCATTGAAAAACAAACGTATATAGGTAATTCATTCGTCTACGCCGTCAGGGGGACCCTTTTCGTATCCAGTATCAGAATACATAGATTTAGGAAATTTATATTATTTGTGGAAAATCTTTCTGACGTTGAGTCATAGTGTGAAACACGTATATGGCTGAAGGCGGTGTGTTTATTTGTACAGATGTGAAAAGGCGGCAAATTAAGCAAGCAATTCCTCTAATGTAACAACTTTAATCTAGACACGCGGTAGCGTGTCAAAGCCATAATTAATTACACGAACAATAGTTTACACACAATAGTCAGACACAAATGCACAGAAGGATTGTTCACACAGCAAAATAGTCCATAGAAGCTTAAGAAATAGAAGTAGTGAAAGCGGAAAGTTTAGCGAGCACAATTACACAAAATACATAGGTATAGCAATGAGGCGAACGCGATAAATAAGCTAGAACGAGCGGCGCGATAGCAGGCGACACGGGCTTCGCGTAGAGAACTCGAGTACCGACTGGGCGGGCCGCGGCGTAGCGGCGCTCGCGCATTGTTCTTCAACTTCTGACGCGGTGCATAAAAAAACAAAGGCCCGAGGCAGTGCCTATCACACCCGCGCGTCTACAGTGCAAGGGTGTGATGGCGAATAAATATAAGTAAAATATTATATCAAATACATATATGTATAGTAAATGAGAATAGATGCGTGGTAAATAGGTGAATATGTAAAAATTAATATAATAAATCTAATATAATATAGTAGGCCACACG
This sequence comes from Vanessa cardui, assembly GCF_905220365.1. Classification (NCBI taxonomy): domain Eukaryota; kingdom Metazoa; phylum Arthropoda; class Insecta; order Lepidoptera; family Nymphalidae; genus Vanessa; species Vanessa cardui. The sequence continues at coordinate 10,913,697 of NC_061153.1, forward strand.
TATTTGTTTCTATACTACGCTGTAGGTGAATCAAGGAGATAATGCGAATCATTAATACAAGGATAATTTTCTATTGTTACTTTCAACAAAGGCATTATATGAGCACAAAATTCATGCCGTGGGCATTGGCTGACTATTCAAACAGAGAAACCCGTATTACCGGTATAACTATAATCAGTACATCATAAATAGTTTTAGCTGATAATGTCGTTGGTACTGCCAATTGGGTCAAATCAAATCATAATAAACTTTATTCAAGTAGACTTTTACAAGCACTTTTGAATCGTCATTTAACAATTCAGTGAAGCTACCACCGGTTCGGAAAGTAGAAACGGCAAGAAACTCAGTAGTTACTCTTTTTTTTGATTGATTGGGGTGATTCTACTTTTCTCATCAAATAAGCAAATTTCTTTGATGGAATATGTCCAGAACGGCATCTCAATCCCATCAATATATACAACTTTGATAATTCACAATTCCGGGTGATGTGGTCTTACTTCTATATCTATTCCTGTTATTACAGCTTGTTTAGCAACTTTATCCACTTCCTCGTTACCCACGAGACATTTATTCTCAAAAAAGACAAAAAGTTGCTGACATGAGAATATACATATAAGTAACGTAACATTCGGTTCATCTTAAAATAACTACCCATTCAACGCATTGGTTTATTAATGTTATCGTTATTATATTATTACTATTTAAAGAATTACGTTTATGACTCAGCAACTATTTGAGGACCTTCAACGAAAATGTTGCTGGTACAGGTTCCTGGGCACTGGATCTGCCCACCTCATCCTTTCTTGTTTCTCCTTCTGGCGTGGTGGTGTTGGCTTTCTTCCGTCCCAGGTGACGTCGAACGATAATGATTAAGGTGAGCGCAGCTGTATCTACTGCAATCCCGTAGAAAGGTATCGTTGTATGATAAAATGCGATCTATGCGATCCAACTTAATTGGGTTTTGGATAAACATTCTATCTTCTAGGTGTTGCAGATTTTTAAGATTCATCGTGTTGAGTGTTATGTGAGGAATCTTTACGTTTTCTGTTTGTATGTATAATTGTTCAGAATTTCTGTGATTTTTAGCGGCTGGTCTTTAACCTCGTCGTTGACATTAATGATGGTGATGGCCTCCGTCCGTAGGGAACACTCAAGTGGAATAGTGGTGAGGTAGCTTCCATAAAGTGGCATATACTCTTTACGAACACACTGCAGCTTAACTTTCGTAGGTTGTGGGAGTATGAGCGTGTAGTGGCGGTCCTCCATTTGTTCCATTGCCTCTTTGGTGAAGCTAATCTTCGTTGGGTGGCACGTTTTATCTAACGATTGATTGATGATGATCCCTTGGATGCAATCAGGCTGTTCTTGTGTCTGGTGGTTAATAGTTTCTTCGCAGAGAAGGTAGCGACCAAACTTCGGGCATTCAGCCTCTATGTTGTAGTTTATTGCGAACAATGGAAAGGCGGTATAGTTCAAAGGTACTGACAGATATAATAGGAAATTTGAAAATTACTACAATGCGTTAACCAGTGAAATAACTACCAGGTTTAATTATGTTATAATAGTCTCTTAAATCAGCATCTAATATTTCGTTATTATTTAAAAATGTTTCTAAGTCTAATTATCATTTTCTCTAAATTATCTACGCTTAACATGCTATGATAAGTGCTCGATGCACGCATAAATGCTAGGATATTATCTATTCTAATTAATTTTAGAAATAATCATCAATGTTACTATCGTAACCGGTTCTGGAGGTGCAACCGGATTCATTTGTGTCGGAGCCGCTTGTTTGTTCATTTTTAATATTTTTTCTTCCAATGTTTTAATTGCAGTTAATGCTGTTTGTGCTTTTCTTATCAATTCAGTAACTGTTGTTAGTTCACTTTTATGATTTCTATCCATTTCTTCAAATCTCGTTTTTTCATAATTTTGTTCTGCTTGTAAAGATTTTATATAATACTCTTTATTGCACTGAGAAATTTTACATAAAAGTTTTAAACATGAAATTTTTGTTTACAATGGCGGGCTTATTTCTAAAAGAAATTTCTTCCAGCCAACCCACAGCTGTAAGAGATAGTGTTATATAGCAGGTATAAATAGTGCAACATTAGATACTCTTAGTAACATTATATAAAAGAAATAATATTAATATAATATATATTACGCTTACATAAATATATATAATAGAATAAATACATATATATTAAATTATTATACTTATACTACATCTAAATACACAAATATTATAAATATATCTACCGTACAAAAATAAATAAATAAATAAAAAAATAAAAAAAGATAATGGTAAATTTGTCAAATTTATGAAAGTTGTGAGAGAAAGTGCTCTTTTACTCTTTTTTTAAAGAGGTTGATATTTGGACTCTTTTGGATGGATTTTGGGAGACTGTTCCAGAGATTTGCTGCACGTACCGTGAAGGAGTTAAGCAGAAACTTTGTATTACATCTAGGCACTTCTAACTCTGAAGTAATACAGGAACGTCTAGAACGTGTTGGAGGAGGAAGAAGATTGAAACGGGAGCGAAGGTAAGCAGGAGAATTTGGATCATTAAGAATATTAAAGAGGACTGAAAGGATGTGCATATCACGGCGAAGGCGGATAGGGAGCCATTTAAGTTGAGTACGAAATGCAGATATATGGTCATATTTACGTAAGCCGTAAATGAACCGAATAGCCAGGTTTTGAAGACGCTCTAATTTATTAAGTAGCTCCTCAGTCACATCCAAAAAGCAGACATCAGCGTAGTCGAGGATTGGTAGAAGAAGAGATTGCGCTAGCATAATTTTTGTACTGAAAGGGAGAAAGTATTGGAGACGTTTAAGAGAGTGGTAAGTGTAGTGTATCCGCTTGCTAACATCATTGACTTGGGCCACCCAGGACATATTGCAGTCAATAACAAGACCCAAGTTCCTAACTGAATCGCAGTAAGAAATTGGAATCCCGTCATAAAGTAGTTTGGGGACTAGCCCCCAGTCTAGCTTGCTTCTAAGCCTGCTACTGCCAACAATTATGGCTTGTGATTTTTTGGGATTCACAAGAAGGCCAAAAGATCTAGCCCACGACTGAATAGCAGACAGGTCCATATTCAATAAATCAACAGCCCTGGGTAGCTCAGCCAAACTAAAATGTCGATAAAGCTGTAGATCATCTGCATACAGATGGAAGGGAGAAGTAATAAATCGGGAAATGTTATTAATAAAAATAGAAAACAGTAATGGTGAAAGTACGCCGCCTTGAGGGACACCAGCCGTGAGCTCTAACCAATCTGACGAGGAATCGTCGGTTTTTACACATTGCTGGCGTCCGAAAAGGTATGAATGAAACCAGTTAATAACAAGAGGAGAGACGTTGACTGCTCGAAGAGTACCAAGAAGTATGTCAAAATCAACGGAGTTGAAGGCGCTGCTAAAATCCAATAGAGCAATTGCAGTGAGCTTGGTGTTATCCATAGCCCACCGCACATCCTCCGTTATCTTCAGCAAGGCACCAACAGTGCTGTGGGATGGACGAAAACCGGATTGGAAAGGACATAACAGGTTGTAAGTTGTAAGAAAGGAATAAAGTTGTTCGTGTACAATGGACTCAATGACCTTAGAGAGGATAGGGAGGATAGATATAGGACGATATTGGGACATAGAGGTAGGATTGCTGGTTTTGGGAAGAGGTATAACGATAGCCCTTTTCCAGAGTGTTGGGAAGACATTGCATGAAAGTGAATAATTTATAATGTGAGTGATCACTGGTGCAATGTCATCCAACACTGGTAGAATCATATTAAGGCTGAGGCTATCGCTACCAATGGCTTTGGTTGAAATAGAACGGACACACCTCTTGATAACATCTTCAGAAACCAACTGGAAAAAGAAAGAGGGACAGTTTGGTGGTTCAAGAGAAGATAAATAAGAAAGAGTCTCTGATTTCGTTATAGGATCTACAGTAGTGGGAGGGCTAGTGAAGAAAGAATTTAGCGCTTTAAGGTCAACGGAACTGTGGCAGGCTACAGGAGTTTTGCCCACACCCATTGACCTTAAAAAACTCCAAACTTGGGATTGACAGAGATTTTTAATTGTTGAGTGAATGTAGCGACGTTTTCCGTCCCTACACATTCTGTTGCAGATGTTACGCAATCTTTTATATTCTACAAAATTTTCCTCAGATGGATACTTTTTATATCGACTCTTCGCTTTATCGCGTTTTGCCATGGTGTTTCTGATTACTGGTGTTAACCAGGGAGCTGGTGCATGCTTCATCCGCACTGGTCGTGCAGGAGCATGGATGTCATATATACGAATCAGTTCAGTAGTTAGATCGTTGACCATGGCATCAATGTTATTCGAAGATAGTAGTGACGACCAGTCGATATTTCTTACGTCCTCTTTCAAACGTTCAAGGTTAATATGCTTGAAATCGCGCTGAATAGATACTTTGCCTCTAACCTTAGGAGGGCGCACTTTATAAGTAAGAAAAATTAAGTCATGATAGGAAAAGGGAGCAGACATTTGACCGTGAGAAATAACAAAATGAGGGTTAGAGACAAACATCAAATCAATCAATGAAGGCTTACAGCCAGAAAAGTAATGAGTGGGCGAAGACATTGTAAGTAAATGTAAATTAAAAGAAGACAGCAATGCATTCAGTTTCTGTGCTCGTGAATCGCCCTTTAATATACACGTGTTTAGATCACCCATGCATATTACGTGATCAAAGTTCGGTAAAAGATTTGCTAAAATGTTTTCAAGGTCATTAAAATAATTAATTTTGTCACTAGGGTTGTAAAGAACACCAAGTAGAATTTTTTTATGATGTATCTCAATACTTAAAAAAAGAAATTCTATAGAGTCTACAGAATGTGGAGGGGAGCAGAGAGTAATATTGGCCGGAATATCTCCGCGCAAATAAATACCCACTCCACCTCCACCACGCCCAACGCGGTCGTGGCGAAACAGTTGGTAGCCGGGTAGAGAGCAAGAAATAGACGGTAGGGAGGGTTTTAGCCATGTTTCAGAAACCAGAATGCAATCGACTACACTAGTGTCAAAGGATGTGAGAAGATCAGAATGATGAGCTGGTAGACTCTGCGCGTTGATATGCACCAGTGAAAGGAGGTTCTTATTTGGGAGGAATACTTTCTGGAGTTTTGCCTCCAGAAGTTCAGTATCAGATAGTGAGTCATTGTTACTGCTTAAGGCACTTTCATAATCATCTGACGTACAAGAAAAATAATCATCTTCAAAGTTCATCAAAGTAGAAATAAATAGATATAAAATAAATAAATATATATAAATATGTATATAACACTATAAAAAAAAGAAAACAGTATAAATAACTTATAATTATGGTATAGACTAGAGATACAAAAAACTAAATAACTATTTGCCAATAACAACACTATTCCTATGTATAAGTTGACTGCAGGACAAACATAGGTATGAATTTTATTAATGTTAATAAAAAAAAAAATTATATTTTTATACATTAAAAAAAAAAATACGGAAAAAATGATAAGATGTAAAAAATAATAATAACATGCTGAGTTAAAATAAAAGTTAAATCAAAAATTAAAAAGCGGTAAATGCAATAACCAAACGCAATGCTCACAGACAGTAGACAATGTGAAATAGACAGTTGACAGTGACATAATCAAATATTGTCGTCAATCTTATGAATGTTATTTTTATTGAAAATACCTTAATATACTAAAAAGTTTGTGAAATTTAAAAAGATAACGTTTAACTATTTGAAATTAAGATAAATGAAGTGAACAAAGAGACTTCAGTGTACCCTCAATTACAATATAAAATATTTAGAATGCTAAAACATGACAAAAATAATTATGGTAACAATAACAAACTTAAGAAATTAATAAATATGTTTTAACACTATGGAGCTGTCGTGTTTTTAGGATACTTAGCTATCAGCTGCTTCAGTTCATCTTGAGACACGACCTTAACACGGGATTTGTCCGGCAGAACAATAATTATGATGCCGTCTGCAGACCAACATCTTCGAATCCCAAAATGATTTCGAGCGGCAACAAAAACTTCCTGTCGGGACTTTGTTAAGAATTCCGTTACTTTAATTGATGAACCTTTCAACGATGTTTTAGCTCTCCAGACATTTGAGCGAAGTTGCACAGTTGTGAAGCGCACTAAAACAGGCCGAGCCGAGTTCTTTTTGGCACCTAACCTGTGGCAAGATTCAAGTGACTCGGGTTTAACATTAGTCAGTTTCATCTGCTCTGTGAACACAGTCATCGTCTTCTTTACCACATCCTCATCCACACTCTCCATAATGCCATGAAGAAGTAAGACCTTTCTTCTAGACTGTGTCTCCAAGCGATCGAAGCCAAGGATAAGAAGGTCAATCTGGGATTTGAGAATGCCTAATGATTTCCAAACAAAGGTCTTAAAAGTTTGGAACTCTCCAGCTATGGCTTTCACTGTTGGATTGGAAGCAGAAGTGGGTTGCGGCAAATTTTTCTCAAACTCTCCCATCCTGGAGTTAAATAATTTTGAAAGCTCTTCCATGCTTTTTAAAAGCTGCTCAGCTGATGTGTCCATATTTATGTGAAGTGATTAAGTTAAAAAGGTGATGATTTGTAAGAAAGTTCAGTGACCGCCAACTTATACACAGGTACACTTAAATTATAACATATACGAAAATTAATAATTTAAATATTTAAAAAATACAGAGCTCTAAAATTTGCGTGTTTATGTTTTCGTGTCTACCCGCCGAATTGACTTTTTACTTCGTTTTCTAAAAATCTGAAAAAAATGATTTGGTTGAGGATATCTCATTGCCGTACACAGTGTTTTGTCCGTGTGACATAGCCTCAATTTCAATACCGGTTTTGACCATGATATTTAATAAGCTATTTTCGTGCGCTCCATCAGAACTTAATAGCGGTCTAATTCCAATGCCAATTGGCAGCGTGAGTTCCAAATCGGGCACATTTAAGAAGTTGCTATACAAGTAATTATCAACTGTTGCATGTTGATACGATGCCATGTGTGATACGGCAACTTTGGCTCGTTTTCAAAGACCAAGATTGTAGATTGTTGTTTGGAATCAGGATGGTAAGCATAGATCCAAGATTCGTCATCACTGATGATATCGTAGACGTAATTTGACTCTCCTCGGTTGAACCTTTGCAGAGATTTCTTACCCCATTTGAAGCTGGCCGCCTTGTGATCGACGGAAAGAAGATGCGGTATCCAACGGCAAAGTAACTTTCTCACGCCAATCGCTGCATGCAAGATCTTGTCCCTGAGATGCCTAATAGAGCCTCTATCTCTCGATACGTCACTCAACGATCTCCGAGAATTAGTTGTCTCACAGTAATGATGTTATCTTCAGTGAAGGCGGCATCCTTCTCGAAATTTGTCACTGACTCTAGTATGTTCACGCTGGAATTCTAAATACCAGCGTTGAACAGTTCACACACATGGGGCTTCATCACCGAACACAGATTTTCGCTCTTCAAAACACTAAAGCCGTGTCAGGCCGCTTCTAAACTCGTAGAAAATGATTGCACGAACAATTTTCTTCGAAAGATTCATTTTCGTACTTAGCCTGACAGATTCCAATCGACGATGTGACTAAACAATAGCATAATCCTAATACTTTCAACTGTTTTGACATTCAAAATTTAAGCACATTCGAATAAAGAATAGTTCCAAATTCAAAATTGCCGGGAAATATGAAAACGATAAAACTGAAAAGGCATGTTATAGGCACTAGTATAACAAATCATTAGCATATATATCCTCCTCACAGTCGCCAGGAGCTACATAGTCAATCAGCATGTTTGCTCTCGACATATAATCACCATGTGGAAAAACGATACAATGGAAACTCTGGAAAAGCCGCTCGTCGAGCCGCCGAAAAACGTTAGGAGGACCAAAAAGCAGAGTTGGGAAGAGAAGACAAGGAGCGAGAAGAAAGGAAGCGTAACCAGAAAGAGGAGCGGAAACTTGAGGAGGACCTCTTGCGGTATGCAGAAGCTCACGACGGCTAGCATCGTGGCGTGGCACACACAAAAGGCCGAAGTAAACCAACCTCCTTGTATATGTGATAATTTATAATAGTATTTATTCTTAAAAATAATACATGATTATTTCAAAGTGCATGTCAGTCAGTCAGTCAATGCCAAGCATGTGTAAAACAAAATATTGAAAAATAAAAACCTTTTTAAACAATAATTATATCAAATATTTAATAAAATTTACTTTAAAATAAAACTACACTACTTTGTGTCCGGTGGATGAATGAACGATTTTCCAAATGTTTGGCTTTTTATAGGCAGCCGTTGGTGGTGGTGGTGCTCAGTGTAAAGTATGCAAATGTCCCATTGCTTCTTAAGAACTCTATTGACTCCTTTTGTTTACTTTTTAATATTATATACTTCGAAGTCCAGGGTGATATTACATCCTGAATATGATCCTTGTTCGATGAACTGGCATTATTTATATTCCCTTTAAAATTAAGATTTTGCATCTCAATGGCGTGACTATTCCCCTCTAAATTTGAAGTCTATGGTTTCACACGAGCTTTGGATCTGAGAATTTGCAGCAAAACTATTACTATTAATATTATTGTGACAATACTTATCCTACTGTATTGAATAATATTATGTTGAACTTTCTCATCAAAAGATTCAATCTGTTTTAATTGATCGAGTTTTGATTTTATTTTTAAAGTGTCGTAGGATAATTCTATTTCAGTAGTCACTTCAATTTTTTCTAATTCTATATTTGCAATAATAATTTATCTTTTGATTTTTCAGTTTGAATAATTGTTATGCCAGAAATATTTAATTGGCAATTTTCACCAATTAGTATATTAGATCATTTTATCCATACTGTTTCTTGATGTTCCTTACAATTAAGGCTTACCTCAGCAGTTTTATTAAAACCATACATATAAATATTTTTGATGATAACTGTAATACCTCTTCATCTGAACATTTAATTGGAACATTTTGACATTTATTACTTGGCTTTTTACACAAAACTTCTGTTTCACAGGTATCCATTTGTATAATGCTTTACAATGCCTTTACAAATTAAATTGCGAATTTGCAAACAATCATTTACTTCATATATTTCTACATTACTATAGGCCAGTGTAACTTTTCGTATAATAGGATAAGTACAGGAAGTATTGTTTTGGATTACAGGAACAATTTTTCTTGTATTATATACTCTAGGCTTAACTAAAGGTATAATAAAAGGTAGTAATCTAATTATAAAATACACAATTTGATTAATAATCTTACTTGCTACAGGAATAAAGGGCTCTATATCATTACTGTTATCAGAAATTATTACTTCTTTTGGAATATTACTAATTGTCTCTGTTATAAAAATTTTAACAAAAAGAAAAAGCGACTTCAAACAAAACACAATTTTAAAACAAATGAATATGCACTAAAAAGTAATAAAAATAATTGCGTATTCAACATATTTTTTAGAGTCCTCCTAAGTAAAATGAAATACTTGATTAAAATTATTATTTATTTCTTGTTATATTTGCAATTTGATAATTATATTTCTCGAAAGTTTCATCTGTTACAGATATTTGCTTATTATAGGCTACTCTTATTGTTTCTAAATCTTGTTGAATTTTATTTAAATCATCTTGATCTAAATTTCCAGTAACAGATTTAATTACAAATCCTTAACCATTTATTAAAGCTCTCTTAACACGAATACTACTTTGAATATTAAGGTGATCGCAAATTTCTTTTACATGATCTAAAGTAATATTTAATCTTTCATATATGTATATGTTTAAATTCTTCTGATTTTAATCTAGTTATTGCATGATTAACAGAATTTTGTATATTATCTAAAATAACTTTTATACATTTAATATCTATCTCATGTGACGGTCATGGCCCCGAACATCTTTTCATTGAGATCATATTCTCTCACACAAAACTTTTATTAGGTGTTTATTATAGCCCATCACTAACTGTTGACTATTTTGGTTCGTTTGAAAATCTTCTGGAATTATATACTCCCCAATATAGTCATACAGTGTTGATGGGCGATTTTAATACTTGCCTGCTCAAGCAAGACAGCAGGTCTTCACGCCTCTGCTCTCTTGTAAACTCGGCCAATATGCATATCCTCCCCCTAAATGCTACGCATTCCTTTCCTAACTCAACTCCTTCCCTTCTTGACCTTATTCTTGTTTCCTCGCCCGAACACGTTGAGAAACATGGACAATGTTCTGCCGATGCTTTTTCATATCACGACTTAATTTTCCTTTCTTACAAAATTAGACCCCCAAAAGCAAAGTCAAGAATTCTTCTGCAGCGCAATTTTGGTGGCATGGATCTGAACCGCTTACGTGATGATGCGGCTAAGATTGACTGGTCAGTGGTGTTTAGCACGTCTGCGGTGGATGAAAAGGTAGCTATATTTAATTCGCTTTTGACACAGCTATTTGATAAACATGCTCCGATACGACCTGTGCGTGTTAAGCATTTGCCTGCTCCTTGGCTGACCGCTGATATCAAGTTGTTACAAGACCTAAAAAATAAAGCTCGAGCAAAGTACAAACGAGATCCGACTTCAAGTAACAGGGAGATTTATAAAAAAATTCGGAATCGCTGCAACAAGGCATGTAGAGATGCACAACGACGCCATATTCACAAATCTGTCACTGAGGAAGAAGATTCCGCTAAAGTGTGGAAATTCCTTAAGTCTTTGGGAGTTGGCAAGGTTAAACAGAACCTTAATCTCTAAGCACGTTCGACCTTAACGAACTCAATAAATATTTCATCTCATCATCTACTATTGATAATACTACAAAATCTAATACTCTTAGTTTTCTTTCAGCCATAAATACTCCTATGACATATTCCCCTTTTAATTTCTCTCAATTATCTGAATGTGATGTTAAGAAGAACTTACTTGCTGTCAATTCTAATGCAGTGGGCTGTGACTGCCTCAGTCGTAACATGATCGTTCCCATTTGTGATCTTATTATTCCTATTTTAACCCACATTTTTAATCATTCCTTCTCATCCGGTACTTTTCCCTCCTGTTGGAAAGACGCCCAAATTATTCCTCTCCCTAAGAAGTCTAATCCATTAGCCTTTACTGATCTTCGTCCTATTTCAATTCTTCCTTTCCTGTCCAAAGTACTGGAGCGTCTTGTCCATCAACAATTATCCTTGTTCCTTTCATCGAATAATCTCCTAAATCCACTTCAATCCGGCTTCCGCAAGGGTCATAGTACGACCACTGCTCTTGTTAAAATTACAGATGACATTAGACTTGCAATGGATAATCAAAGGCTTACGGTGTTAACATTGCTTGACTTTAGCAATGCCTTTAACACAGTGGACATTGATATTCTCTTGGCCATCCTACGTTCTCTTAACATATCTCCATCAGTAATTGATTGGTTTCGTAGTTACTTGTACGGGCGCCGGCAGCGGTTGCGTGTCCAGGATTCATATTCAAACTGGTCTTACGTAACTGCTGGCGTCCCACAAGGTGGCGTGTTGTCTCCCCTCCTGTTTTCTATTTTTATCAATTCAATAAGTCAACATATCTCTTCTCCCTACCACTTGTATGCAGACGATCTCCAAATTTACTCCCACACAAAACTAACTGACTTACCAACGGCCATAACAAATTTAAACAATGACTTGCAAGGCATTTACAAATGGAGTATCTCCTTTGGTTTAAATATCAACCCATCAAAAAGTCAAGTCATAATAATTGGAAGTCCCAAAATGGTCTGTCGTATAGATTGGTCACTTGTTCCACCAGTCAGACTTAACAACACGACTATTAATTTTAGCGATAAGGTAAAAAACCTTGGCGTCGTCTTTGACCGGTATCTCTCTTGGTCGCCGCAGGTAGGCGAGCTTAGTAGGAAAATATTTGCAGCCATGGGCTCTCTTCGCCGGCTGCAGTATTTTCTTCCATTGCCTACTAAAATTGCATTGGCACAAACTCTCCTATTACCCATTCTTGACTATGCTGATACTTGCTTTCTCGATCTTAAAGAGGAGCAATTAAATAAACTTGAGCGCCTTCAAAATCTTTGCATTCGGTTCATATTTGGTCTTCGCAAATATGACCACATCTCAGAACTTCGTAATAAGCTCAAGTGGCTTCCAATTCGCTTTCGCAGGAATACGCATATCCTTTCCTTACTTTACTGTGTACTTTTTCATCATGACACACCTTTTTACCTTAAAGAGCGCTTTGAGTTCCTCTGTGATACCCACGAACGTTCCCTCCGATCCAACAATACCCTTACCTTAAAAACCCCCTCTCACTCATCTTCCTTCTATTCCAATTCCTTCACAGTAAAAGCAGTACGCCTTTGGAACTCCCTTCCTATTAGCATTAGAAAAGCGCAATCCCACACCTGTTTCAAAAAATACTTAAAAGAACATTACTTGTCGCTTAATACGTCATAACTTATTTTACACTTTTGTTAATATGTATGTATATGTATATGTATATGTATATGTATATATGTGTATGTGTATGTATGTGCATGTGTATGTATGTATATATTTCATTTATATCTATTATTATATATTTATATATTTTTTCCATATTGATATATATTGATTCGCATGTAATATATTTTAGTCAATTAATTTATAACTTTTGTACGCCTCCAAACCGCTTCCATTTATTTTTTCAGTCCTATGCCCAAAGGTTGTCTGGAAGAAATTGCTACCGTAGCGATAAGACCGCCTTTGTACATCTACTCAATATCTTACCCATTTGCCTTGTTTTTTATTATTGGTGTACAATAAAGAGTATTATTATTATTATTATTATCTAATTGATGAATAATGGTCCACCTTCCTTCTATTATACGAGAGTTTTGAGGTTCGACAATAATTACATTTTCACTAGGCGTTAATTTTCTGAATTTGTATCCAAAGAAGATAAGTCTGAAACAATTATTAGTTCCTCTATATGATATACTCTTCCATTATTTAATTTGTATTTATTATGGGGTTCTACACTGATTACTTTATGAGGTCCTAAAAGCCTAGATTTTGTTTTATGTCTTTCTGCCATGATATTCTTTAAATAACAGGTGTCACCTATTTTAAATGATTTTTATGACGTTATATTTTTATTTATTCTACTTTTTCGAACTTCTTTTTGCTTTTTTAACATTTCATGAACATTTTTATTTAAGTCGCTAACAAAATCTTAATGGTGCTAAGTATAATTTTGAATAAAAAGTAGTAGATTTTCAAAACTATGTAATTTAGGTTTACGACCGAAACGAACTTCAAAAGGTGTCATATTAATGGAACTATACAATTAGACACATAGATCTGGTCATGAAAAGGCAAACTGTTTCTTAAGGTATTTTGAGCCACGTTTATATATGGTTCCATTATCCCTTCAACTATAACCGGATGACTATACTTTTCTAATAACTTACTTTTTATGAAAAATATTTTTTGTTTTAATTCGAAGATAAAATCTTTATAATTACCTTTCCGCTTTACATTCGATAATTCAGTTAATAATGTATTGAACTCACGATTATCGCCACATTCTTTTTTTAAAGTTAATTCTATATCGCACCACTTAAACGAGTGCTCCACCATGCTAATGGTTAACGCGGCTTTTCCTTCTATTTTACTTAATAACAGCATCACTCTTTCCCGACTCTCTCCTCCTACATACCTTTAACCATTGTCACCATTATAATTTGGCATAAAGTTTAAAAGTTCTTTTGGATCCATAGTGGTATATATTATATTTTTAACTAAGATGTTTCAGCTACTAGGGACACTAAAATCGTAAGACAAATTATTTGTCGAACTTTCACTCTTATTGTTATAGACATAAGTAGGGGGTTAGATAGATAGATAGAATATACTTTATACACAACACAATATAGATAGAATATACTTTGTACACCACAAACAATAAACTTTACATGGAACAAAAAAAATAATAAATTAAAATGTACAAAAAGGCGGTCTTATCGCTAAGTAGCGATTTCTGCCAGACAACCTTTGATTTGGGGAAATTGTGCAGCGAAAAAGTAGGTGGTGCCTTATATATACAATAATACATATATAAATAAACATACATACATATATACATAAATATATATACTGATAAAATAAATGAACAATTACACATATAAATATAAATGAATATAATAGTATATAATATATAAGTCGTCTCAAATTTAATTATGTAAACACAAAATTTTAAATAAGTCACAGTAAGTAAAAAAAAAGAAGAAACAAAATAAAATTAACAAATAAAACATAAAAACTATACAAGACCATATAGTGACTAAGTTTCCATAGCCAGATAGTGCTCTTTTACCAACCTCTTAAAAGACAATAGCATTTGCGCTTGCTTAATGTTAATAGGTAAAGCATTCCACAGTTGGATAGCCTGTACGGTAAAGGACATTTTGAAAAAAATTGTGTTATGCACAGGTATCCTCAATGTCAGATTTTCAGCCGATCTTAACCCTTTATTATGTAGTACTCGGAACTCAAATTTTTCCTTTAAATAAGTCGGGGCGTTAACATTAAAAAAAGACGCAATAAAGAAGCGAGAGAACATGCAGATTCCGGCGAAAGCGAATAGATAACTACTTGAGTTTAGATCGAAAGTTGGAAACATGGTCATATTTGCGCAAGCCAAATATGAAACGTATAGCAATATTTTGGAGTCGCTCAAGTTTGTTTAGTTGGTCCTCGGTTAAAGTAAGATAGCTTGCGTCAGCGTAATCGAGAATAGATAGGAGTAAAGATTGTGCTAACATAATTTTGGTTGGAATAGGAAGGAAATAACGCAGACGCTGTAGAGATTTAATGGAGCCAATAGTTTTCCGACTTAGTTCTTTAATATGGCAGTTCCACGATAGAGTATTATCTAAATGTATACCTAGATTTTTAACATTTGGACTATAAGGTATTACGGCATTATTAAATTTTATGTTAGGTAAATCAGACCAAACCACTCTCGAAACCAAACTCTGGCTGCCAATAATAATGGCCTAAGACTTAGAGGGGTTCACCTTGAGACCATGAGACTTACTCCAATGGCAGATCTCTTCCAAGTCATTATTAATGGCAGAAATAGCAAGAGGTAGGTTCTCTAGGGTGGAATGGCGATAAATCTGTATATCGTCTGCATACATGTGAAAGAGAGAAGTGATTTTAAATGTTATAGAATTAATAAATAGTGAAAAGAGTAACGGAGACAAGACGCCGCCTTGAGGTACGCCGGATTTTACAACACTCCAAGACGAGACAGTCTTATCAATACGGACACGTTGCCGGCGCCCTCGTAGGTAACTGCGAAACCAATCAATTACTGACGGAGATATGTTAACAGAACGTAGCCGACATAACAGTATATCATAGTCGACAGTGTTAAAAGCATTGCTAAAGTCCAGTAAAGTCATAACTGTTAGGTGCTTATTGTCCATTCCCCATCGAATGTCGTCGGTAACTTTTACCAGCGCAGTAACCGTACTATGACCAGGACGGAAACCGGATTGTAAGGGATTTAGGATATGGAATTGATTAAGGAATAGACTAAGCTGGTGATGGACTAGCTTCTCTAGAACTTTTGAAAGGAAAGGTAGAATGGAGATTGGGCGAAAGTCGGAACAAGTGCTGGGGTTAGCCTTTTTTGGTAATGGAATAATTTGAGCATTTTTCCATGCATCGGGGAATTCGCAGGTATTAACGGAATGGTTTAGGATGTGAGTTAAAACAGGGATAATGATGTCAAAGATAGGTAATATCATACTACGGCTAATACTATCGGTGCCGACAGCATTGGACGTGATAGACAATATGTTCTTTTTAACATCACATTCAGTAAATTGATTTAATGTAAGCGGTGGATAATTTGGACCAGCGCTATCCATTACGTTAGCAGCAGAAAAGTGATTATTAAGATTTTCAATATCCATATTAGTAGAAAGTGAAATTTGAGATTTTTTACCAACTCCAAGTGACTTTAAAAATTTCCATGTTCTGGTTGTGTCGCCGTTTTCGACAGATTTGTGAATGTGACGTCGTTGTGCATCTCTACACAATGTATTGCAGCGATTACGAAATTTATTGTACTTTGTGCGATTGGCCTCTGATTGATCTGACTTCAATCGAGCTTTATAAAGTGCTTTTTTGGCAATCATAGCTGTTAAATCATCACAAAGCCATGGTGCAGGAAGATGTTTAATTTTAACAGGTCTAACAGGAGCATGCGTGTCGTACAGCTGTATTAAAAACGAGTTGAAAATGTTTACTTTTTCATCTATCGTGGATGCATCAATTACTACTGACCAATCGATTTTACCAGCATCTGTACAGAGACTGTCAATATCCATTCCACCAAAATTACGCTGCAGAAGTACTCTCGGCTTCGCTTTTGGAGGACGTATTTTATAAGAAAGATAGATGAGATCATGGTATGAAAATGCATCAGCTGAGCACTGACCATACTTAAGCACAAGATCTAAGGAAGAAACGAAAATTAAATCAAGTAGGGACGGAGTAGAATTTGGAAAATTATGGGTGGCGAATAGGGGCATAATATGCATATTGCAAGCTTCTGCTACCGACTGAAATATTTTAGCACGAGTATCGTTTTTCAGTAAGCAGGTGTTAACGTCACCCATAATTATGGTATGATCATAAACAGGCATAAAATTTTCTAAAGTAGTTTCAAATGAGTCAAAATAATCGTTAAGGAGAGATGGGCTATAAAAGACACCAAGAAGGATTTTTGTATGGGACAAAATAACTAATAAGTATGTGCTCTGCCGCATTCGCAGAGGGGGGTTGGCTTGACGAGCTAATTATAGTAAAAAGAATGTGGGACCTAAGATAAATAGCTACGCCACCACCACCTTTGTTCATGCGGTCATTGCGAATGAGATGAAAGCCTGGAAGGGAGAAAGAAGTAGAAGGAAGCGATGGTTTAAGCCAGGATTCAGATACTAGAATGGCATGAATGTTTTTGGAGAAAGACGCAAGCATGTCGGGATAATGGGCCGGAATACTTTGTGCATTTATGTGAATGACGTTAAAATGCTTCTGTAGGTCTAAGAAGTAGGTGTCAAGAGTGACATTAAGAGGTTCAGGGGACGTACTGTGATAACTATCTTCGCTAATAGAAGAGTTATTAGACGACAAAGATATAAATAAATTACTGTCTATACTATAATTGTGGGACGACATTCAGAATAAAAATATGTAAAATAAAAATAAAAAATAAAAAAAGAATAAAATAAAATAATAATAATAAAAAAAAATTATATATCTATAATAAAAAAAAATTGCACATACCCAAACCGCCAGCAGACTTCAGAAATCGACGTAAGATAATTTAATAAACTAATTGCACAAATTGTTATATAACTAAACCAAACAAAACAAAAATATATGAAAACAATTTATCAAGACAATATATACCTAATAAGATAAAAAACAAAAATATCTAACATTTATTAAACAATAAAATTCTTATGTGACCCACTAGAAAAAAAAAGAAATTAAAGTAAAAATAATTGTCTATGGTTATTCATTAGGCAGAATGACGTTTGACATAAAACAATTTAACATGTCATTCTGACATGACAAAATTAAGTTAAACACAATAAAATAAAAATTAAGTTGTAAATTATTTTGTGATTGTTGTTATGCATTTTAATAGTAGTTGCCTTATTTTATTAACTTTTTATGTAATTATTATTGTTGTGTTGTTTTAGGTTATGGGTCTCCAATTCGTCTAGTGCTATTATGCCTTCAAAATTAATTTGAGCATGTAATCTCGACCGAACCGATCAATCTCCATCGTGTCTTTTCCATCGCACGTGACATTGGCGAAATAATCTGTGCCTTTTCGGCACTAATAAAAGCCATAAAAAAAAAATTAAAAAAAAAAATCTAAGATTAACAGACTAAAATTATAAGAAAAAGTGAAATTATAAATAAACTATAGAATCAAAATAACAAAGAGTATAACAGTCTTAAGAAAGTTACTTAACTCATTTTTTCACGTTCCTCCTTGTTCTTAATTGAGACAACTTGTTATCCTTGGAAGCTTGAACAATAGCACTTCCGTGTCATTGTTGGAACTGGGAACCGCGTTCAAGTCAGCAAGTGAAAAAATTCGATGCTTCGACCCGTCAGACCCCACAACAACAACAACTCTACTCTAACTCTCTCAACCGTCTCTCGTCCAACACTTGTTAATGCCAAAGCGTTGCCGAGCAGTCAGGAAAGCCTCATGCCGACGCTTAGTCAAGAACTCCGACAAGGTCACTCCAGAGCCTTTCAAACATTTCTTTGAAAACCAAACCTTGTCTCGGAGTGAAGTTTCCTTAAACTTGACCAGGATGGCTCTAGGACGTTCAGGGCTAGATCGGCCTAAGCGACGAGAAGTACGGATACTATCAGAGGTCAGTTCAGGAAGCTGCAGCCGATCTGACAATACCTTAACAAGATTCTCGGTAATATTTTCATTTTTTGCTTCAGGAACTCCATGCACAAGTAGGATCTTCTTTCTTGACCGCATCTCCATGTCATCGGATTGCCTGGATAACAGCTCCACCTGAAGTTGAAGATTCTCCAATGCCGCTAGCACAAAGGATCGGAATGCGTTGAATTGTGCATTGATGTTTGAAGTTGGACTAGTAGCGGGAATAGATCATTTCAGCTCTTTTTGAAATTCAGACATCTTCATATTAAAGTGTTCGGTCAAGTCATCCAGTGTCTTTTTTATTGAGTCCATTGTAGTTAAAGTTGTCAAAAATTGTAAGTGGAAATATTAGGTTTAGTTAATATTAGAAGTGAGTAGATGAGCAGATGATTGTAAAAAAAGGGGTTTTAGGTAAAAAGGAATTTCGGCAAGGATCTGCTACTCAGTACTCACAGTAAATGAATTTTGATTGTTGTCTTCAGCAACCTTTTTCTTGAATTTTGACGTATTTCAATTTTTATTAAAATACTCCGTGGAACTTGGTCCAGCTCAATAAACAAGATTTTTATGATCGCGTTTATATTAATTAATTTGGCGAAGTTTCCACGCAGCTGAGCTCCCATGTTGGGCGCCAGTCAAAATATTTTAAAATGAAAAATAATTTAAAAAAAAATTTTATTAAATATTTAACAAAATTACTTAAACTAAAACTACACTACTTTGTGTTCGGTGGATGAATCCCTAATTTTCCAAATGTTTGCCTTTTATAGGCAGCTGTTGCTGGTGGTGGGACTCAGTGTAAAGTATGAAAATGTTCCATTGTTCCTTAATTACTCTATTGTCTCCTGTTGTTTAGTCTTTTATATTACAAACTTCGAAGTAACATGCTATTAAGCAATAGGTAGGTACGGTGCACGTTATATAGTTTCTAGTTAAAGTATCTTAGATACTATAACTCTAACATTACAGGCAAATAAAAAGAACACATATTTAGAATAATATTGTATTATATTATTTATTTATTCTTTATTGCACCCAATCTTACAACTAAAAAATAACATTTTAGTTACATAAAAGTTGCATGAGGTGCAACAGGCGGCCTTATCGCTAAGCAGCGATCTCTTCCAGGCAACCTTTGGGTAAAGGATCATGATATTAATATTAATGGGAAAGGTACAATAAATATATATAATATAAATATATACTATATTAAATACATACATACATACATAAATAAATACATAAAATATATATAATAAAATAGGAGATATTAACTAAACAAGAAATTAAGAACAACAACGACTGCTTAGAATAACTAATGCGATAAGTAAAAGTCCTTAACCATACTTTTAAAAACAGCTAATGACTATGCGCGCCTTACAGCTAAGGGTAATGTATTCCAAAGTCGAGAAGCTTCTACAGTGAAGGACTTAGAATAGTAAGAAGAAGAATGAGAAGGAATGGAGAGAATTAAATTTTCATTCGAGCGAAGAGCACGCTTATGAGTCTCCCTAAGGAGAGTGAAACGCTCTTTAAGATAGAAGGGTGTCGCTGGATTAAAAAGAATAGAATAAAGAAAAAATGTAAGTATTGCTGCGAAGGCGAATAGGGAGCCACTTGAGTTTTTGGCGAAATTCGGAAACATGATCATATTTGCGTAAACCAAATATGAACCGTATACATAGGTTTTGTAATCGCTCAAGTTTATTTAATTGCTCCTCACTTAAGTTTGTATAACAAGTGTCGGCATAGTCAAGAATCGGTAGAAGGAGAGATTGTGCAAGCGTAACTTTAGTTGGAATGGGTAAAAAGGTTTGTCAATCTTCTCAGTGAGCCAAAGGATGAAAACAATTTTTTACTAACCTCATTTATTTGAGGTGCCCAAGAAAGGTGCCTATCAAAGATAACGCCGAGATTTTTTGCTGTTTCACACATTGGTATGCAGACGCCATCAAAAAGGACAGGTGGTAATTGTTTCCAGTGAAATAAGTCTCGGGCTACCAATGATAATCACGGGCAATAATCGTAGCCACCGTGTGAACAGTAATCCATGTTTATAAACCCGATGAAATTGGAGAGCTTAGAGATATAGGTGAATTGGCGTATGCCTGGAGGTGTGATACCTCCGAACAGTCATACCAAGCTGTTGAGGCATATTTGCAGACAATTTTCTCCCATAATTTCATAATGGAAGAGGTACTTGATGCTCAGCCGTTTTTCATTGTAGAATGTGGCTTCGAAAGTCTTCACGTTTAAATCTGTCAATAATTGTGTGGAACAGCTTCTTCTGCCGGTGCGGACATTGTTTTACGCTTATCTTTTCTTAGCTCAATAAAGACAGCAAAGACGGAGACACGTTCGTAACCTTCAGTGACCGAAAGTGATTTGTTACTGGAGATTTTATTTTAGAGATGAGTACGTATCGTAAAGTGAATATAGAATTGGACTTTCCTCAAGAATTTGTAGCTAGTGCCAATTGACCCTAGGTTATCGTAATACGCTGAGCCCGTATAACTGTCTTAACCCTTTATAAGGCAGAAAGATTCAGAGGCATAAAATATCTTGCGTTTATTTTTTTGGCATGTTTTTATGACATGTAACAAAAATAAACTTAGAAGAAAAACACTAATTATTTTGGAATTTTTGGAAAATAGGAGGTAAAAATATTCCCACTGCCCGTCAACAGATGGTGAATTTGTAACATTATTTTCTGTGAAATTGTGGAAAACAAAGCGTAATGCAAAGAGGGACATTGCATTTACTGCATTTTGTTTTGCTACGCTTATCTTTAACCTTTGTGCTGCACAATTTACAGCGTCGGTAAGTCTCCAACTCTAGCGGCATATGATTACCTACGTTTACAAACCGCAGTTCTTCAGGTACAGCATTCACACTTTTTTGACATACCTCTGGGCATGCTATGCGTGATTT
The DNA here is from genome assembly GCF_905220365.1 of Vanessa cardui. Taxonomy (NCBI): domain Eukaryota; kingdom Metazoa; phylum Arthropoda; class Insecta; order Lepidoptera; family Nymphalidae; genus Vanessa; species Vanessa cardui. Next base: position 10,935,120 of record NC_061153.1, read on the forward strand.
CTTGCAGATGTATGTAGGCAGGCTTACTCTTCTTTTTCTGCTGCTATAGACACCAATCAAACCTCTGGCAACAGCTACCTGAAATTCTAAGTTGATAAGCTTTTCTACTCTCGATATTTGGGAATATAAAATAAATGAACTTGCGTCTACCAAAAAGTAATATCATAAGTAAGTAATATCATGTGTAAGTAATATCAAGTACATGTGGGTAGGCGCGATAGAGTACACACATTAAAAAATAGTCTCGTTTTTAAATAATATTTAATATTTCATTCACTAGTTTAATAATAAATAAAATGTACCTGTGAGTTCAAATATCCACCGGCTTCAACTTTAAATAATTGTTTTAACACATTTCTAAATAACTTTTTTTAAATATTTGCCACATCACTACCACTAATTTTTGGAACAAGTATAATGGATCAGCTCCAGAAATCGATTGAGCAGCTAGCTACCATGTTCACAGCTCAAATTAATGAGTTCCAGAGGGAAGT
>NC_061153.1:10938113-10961297 GCF_905220365.1 Vanessa cardui
CACTCTTGTGAATAGGATGTATCACAGCTAACTTAAAAATGTCTGGGAAGATGCCCTTGTCAAAAGAGGTGTTACAAAGATGTGTTATAATTGGGACAAGAATATGTTTAGCAAGCTTAATAAAATTAGTAGGTATGTTATCCCATCCAGTAGCACAGTTATTCTTTAAATTCAAAAGTATAGATTCTACTTCAGACTCATCAGTATGAACTAAACCGAAAGAACTCGGTAAACCACTAGATGCTGAAAACCTATAAGTAACATCGTTGTAGGTTATGGTGGATTGCTTATTTATTATATCTTCAGCTAAATTTTTACCAATTTTTGAAAAGTAATCATTGATACTATCTAATGATTCACCAATTAAAGGCTTTATTTTTAAGAGTTCTGTACAGGCTTGATTTTTTTTAGTTATGTAAGCAATGGATTTAATATTTTTCCACATTTCCTTTGGATTTCTAATAGATTTTTTAAGTTGCGCGCGCTCAAAGTTACGTTTTACTTTTTTTAACAGATCATTACAAAAATTTCTGTAGCGTTTGTAAGTTATTTGTAGTATATTATCATTAGGGTTCTTTTTAAGTTTATATTGCATTTTATTTCTGTTCTTAATACATTTAAGTAATCCAGGAGTTATCCAAGGTTTTATAATTCTTTTATTTCTAGGAATTTTAGTAGTAATTGTATTATTCTGAATAACTGAAGTAAGTTCATTTAATAATTTATCAGCAATTTCATTAGGGTTAAATAAAGAAAGTAATGGAGACATATTACAATTCTCTAGTTGTTTCAAGGCTGCATCGACATTTAAGTTTGTAACGAATCTAGCACAATTATTTTTAATCGTAGGCATTGATGTTAGGCATATAACCACACTTAGATGATCAGTTACGGATGTGTTTAATACCATTACAGCGATATTTTTATATGCTCGTATCATAGCATGGTCAATACAACTTACTTCTCTAGTGGGGTATGTATGAGCCGGTAAGATTCCGTATTCAGCTAGTACATTTAGATAATTATGTCTATTTCTGTCAGAACTATTCGCTGATATATTAATGTTTATATCACCAGTTATTATAACATTTCCATAATGCTTAATAGAGTGTAACAATTTACCTAAAGAATCAACAAATTGATCTGCATTGACAAAAGAAGGTGAACGATAAACACCTAAAATAACTGTGTCATCATCAATCGTAATGGACATGCAAGTGGCATTAACAAGAGAAATCTCTTCTATTTTAATATTTCGAAACCTGTTTTTAATATACACAACAACACCGCCATTTTGATTAATATTAAATTTACTGCTATACAAATCGTAATGATCAATTGTAGGTATATGTTTTTGTGACGATATCCTACACTCCGTAAGTATTATAATATCACAATCGAATTGTAACAATGACAAAAGAGTTTCGAAATCATTAATATTTTTGTATATACTACGTATGTTCTGGGTAATGATACTAATATGTCTATCTACTATAATATTGTTATTAATTAAGAACTGGTTGCAATCCTCTGGATTACATACAGTTGATCGCGCTATGTTTATGGATTCTAATTCTTCTTCTATATTGAGAATGTTATCCATAAACAGTAACAAGTAATTTTAAAAATACGTTGCTATAAGTATCTATGTATATAAATAATAATTTGTTGTGTAAAGTATTTGTGTAAAAAATTTTAAACCCAATTATAAATATGACTTTTATTTTTGTTAAACGTGTGTACATTAAGAAGTGATTATTTGAAAATGTAAATAATGAATTAATAATAAGGTATATTTGAGTACGAGAATAATTGTAAATAATGTGTAGTAAATGTAATGTTAAGTAGTGTGTAGTAATTATTGAAAATGATATTATAATACACATTTTGCTTACAAACAAAAATTTACACAAAAGTATATTAAGATAACTAATTATGAAAAAATTAAAAACTATGAGTAGTCAATCTTTTTGCATTAAGCTTTGTACTTGAAATTCATTTTTAATCAATATAACAGGCGAGTTTTCGGTTTTTCGAATATACACACGTCCGTAGCCTGTCCAGCAAAAACTATAGGCCTTGGATTTGGTTAGTTCTCGAGCAATGAAGAATAAGCGAGCCGCCTTGGGTGTTAGTTGTTCGGAGACGAAGATTGGAGTATCATCGTTCCCGGTTAAACCCATATGTTTGGCTCGGAGCTTTTCTTTGTTCTTAATATTGAAAGTTTTACATTTTGCAAGAAAGGCAGTTTTTAGCATAGTAGAAGAAGTCTCGACAATGATAGGCGTATTATTTATTCCTTCTTTTTTTCCCTTCATTCTATATACATCTCTTAAATCTGCTTTTGAAAGATTACAGTTGATAGTTTTAGACAAGCTGAGCACCATATTGATTAGGTCTTCATTGGTTTCCTTAGTTGTTTTCGGCACATTTTTAATCTCTATATTCGTTTTCCGATTTTCTCGTTGGATATCTTCAAGTTTTTCTTCTAGCAATGTGATATATTCCTTATCTTTCTTATTTTCTCTTTCTAGCTTTTCAACTTTCAGTTTGAGCTCTTCATTCTGGGCTGCTAGGAACGATATAGAACTTTCTATGTTGCTGTTAGTCTGTTTAATTTCCATCAATGTGGGCGTAATTTTCTTAAGTTCCTTTTCTTGAGCAGCCATGAGCGACTTAATCATATCCTTCATTTCATCTTTAAATGTGTTTAAGGCCTGATCATAGTCCTCTTCCCTTCTCCTTTTATTGCGTTTCGATACATAGGTAGGAGATATCTCCGCACTTACTCCCGAAAGGGTGATATTCGAGTCCGATATGGACTTATTTAGTGTACTTTCCATAACCAGTAGTTACTAGGGCAGCAGAAACGTAAAGTAGCCTGAGACAATTATTATCAATAGCCCATAAGTACGATTGTATGTATGTTAAATAAATACCCAATCAGGATAAAGAGGCCGTAACCTTTGCAAAAAATCTTGTAGATATTTCAAGCGCTGATTTGCAAGCGACGGTACCGCCCGGTAAGAGTATTCCGCCTTGCAATTAGCTTAACCAATTAGCATATAGGGGTGTGGCCTTGAAAGCTGTAGCGTGCGCAGGCGACGGCTAGTTGAAGGACTTAATTGTGATAATAAGGTCGAGTTTACGGTACCTCAGAGATTGTACCAGGGCACCAGCAACTGCACGAAGGTTGAATCTTCATGTGAATTACTCCTTGTTTATTATGCACTCCTATTTTTTCACCAGAATTTAAGTTTCAATAATTTTATTTTAATTTCGAATTACCAAAATTATAAAGTTTGGGTACACGTTCGCACTCTAAAGCGGTCCGGGGGGAAGAGGAAAAAATATCAATCCTTCGTTTTACTTTATTTTTTAAAAAATCAACACTGTGACTATATCACTAAGGTTGATGTTTGATTATTTGCAATAGTAATCGCAATATCAACGTGCGAGGCGGGTTCACTTTTACACGTCTTATTTGCAACTGTTTATCTAATATTTCTAATTACCGCCGCAGGCCTCGTAGATATATTGCTTTGTTTAATTATAATGTTATTTTTTACTTAGCTAAGGATTTAATATTATCATATGTTGAACTTTGTTTATTATACTTCAATTTTACTTTAGTTTTACCTTTTTTTGTTTATCAATTATTTCTTAAGATATGTTCTAACTAAACTAATAAGGAACAACAACACCATTTGATTCATTTTTAATTGTTGTTCTTGATTTTTTTTTTCTTTTTTACTTTTACAACTTTTATTTTGTAAACAATTATTTTTGAACTACGTTTTGTTATACTTTTGGTCTCTTTCATGCTGCCAGTGGATATCGGGCACAGTTACAGTAAATTAAGTAAACTAGTTTTACGTTTAAGTTAATTTTAAAATTATTATTATTATTAGTTTTTATATATATAGTTTTTAACAGTCCCTCTCTATTAACGAATTTCTTTTCCTCTTTCGAAGCCCTTGTAGAAACATTTGTCTCAAATTATGGTCACACCATATTAATGGGCGACTTCAACACATGTCTACTGAAGGATGACAGTAGAGCTCATAAGCTTGTATCTGTTTGCGAAGCGTGTAACATGCATATTCTTCCCCTTTCAGCGACCCACAGATATCCAAATTCCACTCCTTCTCTTCTTGACCTTATAATTGTGTCTTCTCCTGATTTTGTTTCCAAGCACGGTCAGTGTTCTGCCGATGCCTTTTCCTATCATGATTTAATTTTTCTTTCGTATAAACTGCGCCCTCCTAAAGTTAAACCTAAGATACTTCTGCGGCGTAATTTTGCTGGAATGGATGTTGAACAACTATGTGCTGATGCGCGAAATATTGATTGGTCAGCAGTGGAGTCGGCGTCTTGTATTGAGCAAGGGGTTGATGTCTTTAGCTCGTTGCTCAATCAACTGTACGACGTTCATGCGCCAATTCACCAAGTAAAGCTGAAACATCTTCCTGCTCCCTGGCTAACTGAAGACATAAAAACTAGCATTCACAGGAAAAATGTTGCTAAAAGTAAATTTAAATTAAGTAATTCTGACGAAAATCGTATTAAGTATATTAAAGCTAGGAATCGCTGCAATACATTATGTAGGGATGTACAACGTCGCCACATTCATGCTTCAGTCGAGAATAGCGATTCTCACAGAGTTTGGAAATTTCTTGACACTGTTGGAGTTGGTAAATCTTCTCATAATCCATCTGTTCTTAATATTGATACAGAACTCCTAAATCAATATTTTTCTAATCCTTCGAACTCATTTGATAGTTCAGCTAAATCATTTACTCTAAACTCACTTTCTATGGCTTCAACTCCTTCTCATCCTCCTTTCGTGTTAAGTCAGTTCACTGTGTGTGATGTTAAGAAAAGCGTGCAGTCCGTCTCATCTAATGCCTTTGGTACCGATAATGTTAGCCGTACTATGATCATTCCTCTCCTTGATATTATCGCTCCCGTGATCACATATATTCTAAATGAATGTGTCTCATGCTGTGTATTTCCTAAAGCATGGAAGAGCGCTAATATTATACCACTGCCGAAGAAAGCTAATCCTGTTACCTTTTCTGATTTTCGTCCTATCTCTATATTACCCTTCCTGTCAAAAGTTCATGAAAAACTAATTCACTTTCAATTAAATCTCTTCCTAAACAAGAACAACTTGCTTAATCCTTTCCAATCTGGTTTTCGCCCAGGACATAGTACGGTTACTGCCCTTATAAAAGTTACACATGACATTCGATTAAGCATGGACAGTAAACAGCTTACTGTTATGACTTTGTTGGATTTCAGCAATGCTTTCAATAGTGTTGACTTTGATGTCCTACTGAGTCAGCTGCGCTCTCGTAACGTGTCTCCTGCAGTCATTGACTTGTTTCACAGTTATCTTCGTGGTCGTCGGCAACGTATTCGCACTGATGATACTTACACATCGTGGTGCGATATTTATGCTGGCGTACCACAGGGCGGCGTTTTGTCACCGTTACTTTTCTCTATTTTCATTAATTCTATTACTCACAACCTTTCTTCTCTCTACCACATGTATGCAGACGATGTCCAAATTTACACCCAGTCGACTGTGGAGAATCTTCCGTTGGCAATCACAAGGATGAATAATGACCTCAATATCATTCTTGAATGGAGTAAAACTTTTGGTCTTAATGTCAACCCTAGCAAATCTCAAGCCATAATTATTGGCAGCCAGGAAACAATTATCAAAAGTCGACTGGTCCTCCTTGCCTCTGATAATGTTTGACAATACTGTCATTCCTTATTGCGATTCTGTCAAAAACCTGGGAGTTTTCGTTGATAATACTCTTAGCTGGACTCGCCATGTGAATGAAATCAGCAGGAAGGTGTTCGTTGCGCTGAGTTCTTTGCGTCGTCTTCGAAATTTTCTTCCCATTCCTACCAAAATTATGCTTGCACAAACTCTACTCTTTCCTATTTTGGATTATGCCGATACGTGGTCGAATTTGGATTACGAAAATTCGACCACGTATCACAATTTCGTTCCCGTCTCAATTGGCTACCCATCAGACTTCGCCGGAACATGCATGTCCTGTCTATACTTTACTGTGTGTTGTTTCAACCTGTTACTCCCCCTTACCTGAAGGAAAAATTTATATTTTTAGGAAAACCCGGAGAACACCCTCGTTCTACGAAGAGACTGATTTTAGGGGTACCCGAACATAAGTCTATTTTTTATAAAAAATCATTAACAATTCAGGCTATTACGCTCTGGAACAACCTTCCTTTAAATATTCGGGAGGCCAAAACCTTATTTATTTTTAAAAAACTTTTAAAAACTTTTATTTTTTTGTTATGTTTGAAGACATCGTTTATATTCTTACTCATTGTATTTAGTTTGTATGTATATTTATTTATTTTATATGTATTGATAATATAATTTATTAATGGATATATAATTTGTGTATTCTATATTTATATTTATTTCATAGTTTTATTAATAGATTCATATTATTTTATTTATTAGTAGAGCAGCACCCACCTTATATTCTATGACCTATCCTACACCTGTTGGTTGCCTGGAAGAGATCGCTATGTAGCGATAAGGTCGCCAAAATTTAAATAAAACTAATTATAACGGATGAATCGCGTATATTAATTATTTTTAAACATCCCGACGTTTCGAGCACTTTGCAGTGTTCGTGGTCACGGGAAGACTAAGATGACATTTGTCTATTTGAAGAACATATTTGAAGAACATTTGAAGAACTTAAATTAACCAACAACGAGACAATGGTTAGTTTTGATGTCCAGTCATTGTTTACATGCTTACCCATACAAGACTGCATCGAAATTGTCAAGAGGAAGCTACAGACACACAACATGCCTATTGAATATGCAGAGCTGTTACATCACTGCCTCACATCAGGTTATTTATTGTGGAATGATGAATTCTATGTACAAGTTGACGGGGTAGCCATGGGTTCTCCAGTATCCCCCGTGGTCGCCGATTTATTCATGGAAGACCTGGAGGAGAGGGCTCTTCGCTCCGGACCAATAACACCTAGGTTTTATAAACGGTACGTAGATGACACTTTCACAATATTACCTAGTGATCTGACATCTGCATTTTTAGTACATCTTAATTCTATAAATAAAAACATTCAATTTACTATGGAATTAGAGGCAAATAATTCTTTAGCTTTCCTTGACATCCTTATTGTCAGGAATCCTGATAATACATTAAGTCACACAGTTTATAGGAAACCCACACACACCAACAAATACCTCAATGGTGACTCGCACCACCACCCTAGTCAGTTAGCTACCGTTGGCAAATCTTTGTTTCAGAGAGCCCACCATCTCTGCGATGCTGAACATCTAGAGGACGAGCTACGTCAGGTCAAGCTTGCACTCCACCAGAACAAGCTGCCCGTGCCTCGCCAGCATCGCAGAAGCCGTATCAAGCCCCCCACAGATGAGCGACAACCTGCATTTCTACCATATGTGAAAGGAGTTACAAACAGGATTGGCAACATCTTGAAGCGAACTTCGATTAAAACCGTTTACAAGCCTCATAAGAAAGTGAGCCAGTTCTTGAGACCTATCAAGAGTAATATTCCTTTACAAACTGCAGGAGTATATAAACTCGAATGTGAGTGTGGTTTATCTTACATAGGCCAAACAAAGAGAAGTATCGGTACCAGGGTCAAGGAACATATAGGAGATGTCAAAAACAGGCGTTCTTCAAAGTCTGCAGTCTGTGAACATGCTCTGGATAAACCTAACCATTTTATCCGATTTGATAAACCACAGATCCTCGCTAGAGAACACAGATTCATTCCTAGAATGATACGCGAGGCTATTGAAATTCAAAAACATCCGAACTTCAATAGAGAAGATGGTTGGAGACTTTCTAACACCTGGGATCCACTTATTAAAAATTTAAAATCCCAAATCCAACAGACTGCAAGACCTAAAGATACAGTTAGTGCCTTCTGCGTGCAACCGGAACGTTACTCAAGATATCAATTGAGAAATCGTTGGCGGTAGTTGTTAATAATATTTCCTTTGTTCTTCAAATAGACAAATGTCATCTTAGTCTACCCGTGACCACGAACACTGCAAAGTGCTCGAAACGTCGGGATGTTTAAAAAAAATGAATATACGCGATTCATCCGTTATAATTAGTTTTATTTAAATGTGTAATAATCGCCAAAATTGTACGCCTGTTATATCTAGGTCATATCTTTGTCATATGTATTTTTTATTTCACTGTGTGGTGTACAATAAAGAATAAACTAAACTAATATCCGCAATCACCAGCGTTTACTTCTCCTTCCGATGGTATACGTCCCCTTCACTTGGTCGAAACGGTCGACACCACCCATTCTTTTGGTGAATTCTTTCACAACTCTAGGACAATGTACAGCCTTCCTGGTGCCATTTTTTTGCGTTCTTTGTTCATAGAAGTACTGCATGAGAGAAAAGTCGCAAAAAAAGATCATCGAGTGTAACATGAGTCTTGAAATCTTCTTGTGCTAATTAATTTGACAATTTATTTACGACATTAGCCCCTAGACCCTCTTCTGTTCCTTATCCTGTTTTATCTGTATAAATATAAATATGAGACAACATCACATACATTATTCTGATCCCAATGTAAGTAGCTGAAGCACTTGTGGTATGGAAATCAGAAGTAACGACGGTACCACAAACACCCAGACCCAAGCCAACATAGAAAACTAATGGTAATCTACATCGACTCGGCCGGGAATCGAACCCGGGACCTCAGAGTGGCATACCCATGAAAACCGGTGTACATACCACTCGACCATGGAGGTCGTCGACTATATAATTTCATAGTTGTATACACTACCGCTCAAAAGTATTTGGCCACCTGCAATGTTAATTTACGAGCAACATGTACATATATAAAGAGATAATTTATTAGTCTATTCGCGTTAAAAATGCAGTGAGTCGTTATTGTTTATCGGCCTGACTCCGCACCCTGACCAATAAAATCTATTTAACAGCAGGGTAAAGGTGTATGCATAATTGTGTTAAAATTCCAACAAATTATATTTATTTTAAAGACTAAGTATAATGAATTTAAAAAATACACTTAAAAGTAAAAGAACTAAATGAAGTCATTAATATTTTAATCACTATTACAAATATTTTTTTGCAGCGAGTTCCATAACATCATCTAAATCCCACGTGGCAATTTCTTCTTGTATGACGTGTCGCAGCATTTCTTCCATCGATCAGCGTCCACTAACCGAATTGCGTCATAAAATATTTTCTGTACGTCAGTCATCTTAAAAGTTGTATTGTTGGCAGCAATATAATTTTTATTTGGGCCCACACAACTCAATGGGGTTCAGTTTGCAGTGATACGGAGGTAAACGGAGAATTTCAATGCCGTTACTCTTAGCCATGTCATCGATTAAATATTTATCATATTGTGGGGCGATTTCGGCGACTTTATTTAACAATTCTTTTTTTAAATAAGTCATTTCCACGAATGTTCCTTTGCTTGTAAGCCAATCTATTATTTTCTTTTTGTTCCAAGCAGACGTTGATATTTTCTCAACTTTGACAGAATGATAAGGAGCGTTGACCATTACAAAAACGCTCCCTGGTTTTAAATTAGGCATTATGTTTGTAAACAACTCAAGGAACCTGTCACCGTCCATCTCCTCATGATAATCTTTGGTTGATTTTGATTCAAAAACTAAAAGACCTCCTTATACAAATGCTCCATCGCTGCCAATGTGTAAAATAATTAACCGTTTTCCCTTTCCAGGAGGAACTCTTGGACCGGTAGACAAGCCGTCTTGAAAAGCATGTCTCTTGTCTTTTATAGTTGTATCCAACCATGCCCTGTATAATATAATGAACTTGGAGTAACGTAAGAAGGAACGGTCTGAATACCTTACCTGAACAACTCTCCATCATCCTACACTACTAATAGGAATTAAACAAATAAAAGTAGACATATTAAATACAACCATTTATTTCAATCTGCAATACTTTAAACTTAAGAAGACTACTCAACACTCTTAACTCTGTTGAGATGCAGCTGCACCAGATCCGGAACCACTGATGGTGCGAGCCGAGTTAAGCAACAATTGTGTGTCCGTACGTTCACCCGTGGAATAATGTTCCATGATGGCTGCATAATCTCGATGCACTTTTGCAATCATCGCATGGAACATCGCTTTAGACTCTCTAACCACGCAAAGACGTGCGCAGTAGTGATGGTGGTGGAGATGGTTCGTGCATTCGCTTCCAGGAGATACCACTTCATATGGATTGTTGTCACAAGAGCAGGTGTCGTCGGCAACCGCCTTGCACTTCTCAAAACCAAGCTCTCCTTCGATGAACTTCAGTATCTTAGGCACCCTCACAAAATCTCGTTCGCCTGGTGGCTCCCTCCAAAATAGGGGGCCAGAGCCTGTCCCAATTTATCAGCAGGCGATCTTCTTCCGGCCTCGTTGCATCGCATTTGCAATTGACGAGTCATATTTCCTTATTGAGAAAAGTTGCGTCCCGGTTTCGCATCGACCTACCAAACTGTTGATATGCAGTCATGAAATGTATAAATTCGTTAAAGGCAAAAGGGACCCCACGGGGTATAGAATCCGCGGATCGTGAAGGTATTGACCGGGAAAGTAAGTGCTCTGTCTTGATCTTCTTGAGACGTCATGTTAAGTTCTCGATGTCATGTAATTTTCCTTTTTAAATGTTCGCCGTTCAACGTGTAGTCATCGACAAAGCGCAAGTCAACTTATACTAAGCCTTAAACTAATAATAAAATATTTCTGTATCATGTCAGTCAGATATTCACTGTTATGCAAATATACGATTTACAATTCATCCTGCGCTTCCGCGCACGGGGCTAGCCGTGAGAGTTAACGCTTCGAATTTGATACATCTTTAACGACGTTAAATTGCTGTACTCGATGCATCGCCTTGGCTCGGCAGTCCGTAATAGGAATGCTGGCGACTTATCGTGAAAACCAGGGCAAGAGTTTGTACCTTTAGTATACAAATAAAACACATTTAGTATTCATTCGACGTTTGGTAGTACTTGTGTAAACATCAGTTTGTACCCGTGCCGATTAAAATTAATAAAATAAAATAGTTCTAATAGCTTTTAGTGTAAAATCTGCGATTGACTTTAGTGCCTATAATTAGTTTAACCATAATTCATATCAATAGTGTCCAAAAAGTGCAGTTTTGTACATAAAATTATCTTCCAAAGTTGCTATTACTAAGTGCTAGTGGAACAAAGTTATTTTACACCACCCACTTAGCACTGATTATATTATTTGCTGCAAAGCTTAAGTACTCTACTGAACAACATTTTCGACCACCATACCATCTGCACAAATAGCAACGAGGGAAGTAAGAGTGACTTAAATTCAAGGACATCGAGGGTTACCAAGATCAAATCCTGAATACACTGAACTTATTTTTATAAGTATGGTCGTGGGTTACACATATAACAATAGTTTACTCGTAACTCAGAAGAGAGTTAAATGTTCAAATACATCATGTAACCGCCATTTTCATGCACAAATAGCAACGCGGAAGTAAGAGTGACTTAAATTCAAGGACATCGAGGGGTACCAAGATCAAATCCTGAATACACTGAAGTTATTTTTATAAGTATGGTCGTGGGTTACACATATAACAATAGTTTACTCGTAACTCAGAAGAGAGTTAAATGTTCAAATACATCATGTAACCGCCATTTTCATGCACAAATAGCAACGCGGAAGTAAGAGTGACTTAAATTCAAGGACATCGAGGGGTACCAAGATCAAATCCTGAATACACTGAACTTATTTTTATAAGTATGGTTGTGTGCTACACATACAACAATAGTTTACTTGTAACTCAGAAGAGAGTTAAATGTTCAAATACATCATGTAACCGTCATTTTCATGCGGACTGTATTAAGTTCAATGAGGCACAATCGAGCCGAGCTAAATGGGTTTGCCCAGTCTGTCAAGGGCCGAAATCAAAAACAGGGAATAATAACTCTCCTTCCGATCAAAGCAAGAGTATTAAAGAATCTGATAAAGATTCACCAGTTTCCTTAGTAAGTAACATAGACTCCCAAGATGCTATTCTTGAAGAAATTCGAAATCTTCGTAGAGAAATGAATGAAAAAAATTTTCAACAAAAAGAATGAAAACGACAAACTCAATTCTACTCATTTAGGCATCGCAGGTTATAAGCAACCAGTATACGTCAGTAAACATTTGTCCCCAACGAACAAGAAACTTCATGCAGCCACGAGACTCTTCGCAAAAGAGAAGAAATACGAGTTTGTCTGGATCCGAAATAGCCGCATTTATATTCGTAAAAATAAGCATTCACCTGCAATTTTAATAAGAAATACCGATTTTTTAAATAGTCTAAAGTGATTTTATGGTTATATTATTGTACTTATTTTTTTTTTAATAGAGTTAGCATTTATTGTGTTTTTTAGTTTTAAAATTCAATATTCATTTTTTTTATCAAAATGTGTGGGGTCTGCGGACCAAGACTGAAGACTTCTATTTATCTGTTCTCTGTTGTGATTATGATGTCATTATTCTTACGGAAACTTGTCTGAATGATACAATATTTGATCATGAATTATTTGACACTCAATATGCAGTATTTAGGCGCGATCGTAGTACAACTTCATCTTATTTGAAAGATGGTGGTGGTGTTGTAATTACCATAAACAAAAAGTTTAAGATTTTGAGAAAAAAACACTTAGGAATCTGTATGTGAAGATCTTTGTGTTTCATTTAAAATAGGTCAAAATACTCAAATTAATATTTGTGGTGTCTATATTCCACCTCCAGTAAAGGAGTTGGAATTTAATTACTTTCTTAAAAATACTGCATAAGTTATTAACTCTAACACAGATGACGGCACAATAAACGTGGTGATTGGGGATTTCTAATTGAGCAATATTGTCTGGGAATATAGCACTTACAGTCGTAGTCTAATACCTGTACGTACAGACAATAAAGTGGATTCTTTATTTATTGACACAATATTTTTTGCAACCTACATCAATGCAGCTCAATTTCTAATTATAACGAAAGAATTCGCGACCTAGTACTTAGCTCACATCAATCTTTTCTTACGGTATCTGAAGAAAAACCGTTAGTTCCGCTTGATTGTCATCACCCAGCCTTATTAAGGGGATTACAACGCTCAAAACTCTAAATAAAAATTTTAACAAAAAGAAAAACCGACTTCAAACAAAACACTATTTTAAAACAAATGAATATGCACGAAAAAGTAATAAAAATAATTGCGTATTCAACATATTTTTTAGAGTCTTCCTAAGTTAAATGAAATGAAAAATATTAGATTACTTAAAAGTCGATTAACGATTATATCATGTAGTTATAATTATTGGTATATTTATAGTATAAAACAAAGTCGCTTTCTCTGTCCCTATATCTTTAAATCTACGCAACGGATTTTGATGCGGTTTTTTTTAAAAGATAGTGTGATTCGAGGGGAAGGTTTGTGTATATAATACATGAACAATATAGTAAAGAAACACTGATAATTTTAGAACTTTGCGATGTGATGTCGTAAATAAACAAATTCTGTAGTATATTTAGTATCAGTATTGCACCCGTGCGAAGCCGGGGTGGGTAGCTAGTTGATTATAATATTCGAGTATGATAATTACATAAACATAACCACATTGCGGAAGGTGACTCAAATATCCAAATAACCTATAAATAAAAGATTCGACTGAGTATCGCTAACGTGCTCCTCAGAATTGTTCCGTTCCCTTCCGTTCCGTTACTTTGTCATGGATCCTGTGCTCAGAACCTTACCAAACTTTCACCAAATTACCCTTGAAGTATATATTTTATAATAAAAAAAGAATTATCAAAATTGGTTAACGTGATTATCAGTTATTCACCTATTTGTCGCGCATATACATAATGCAAATTTAAGACTTATGTCGTTTTCATATGGATACCATCATCGGAAAAAAATAAAAAAAAAATGGGACCCCACGGGAAGCACTACTTTTCAAACAAAAAAAAATTATCAAAATCGGTTCACCCAGTGAAAAGTTATGAGGTAACAAACATTAAAAAAAAAAAAAAAAAAAATACAGACGAATTGATAACCTCCTCCTTTTGGAAGTCGGTTGAAAATACGCTCTCTTAAAGGAAGTTTGTAGACGAATTCTTTAATGTTTTTCCTATAAAAAAAATGTACAAGTAAACTAGAGAATATGAGAAAAACTTTGTGTTGTTTAATTTTTTTATAAACTTAACCAAATATTGCCAAAAAAATTGGGAAAATAGGTCTTTTTTAAACTAAATATTACATTGTCTACATAACGGCTGGGTCATTTTGTATGATATTTATACTAAAAGAAAGAGAAATACCTGTTTAACAAATCGGGTTTTTTATTTTCACGTTTTTATTTTTATATTTTTTAATAATCAATTATAACCCGAATCTTTACAAAGTTCCCCACCAAGCACCCCCGTTATGCCCGTGACTCTTGCTCGGGATTCGTCTTGTCAGTGTCTTGACGACTCTTACGACGAGTGGACTGTACGTGCTTTTTTCTTTTCAAATAATATTTTAAATTCACTATTCTTGAATGAAATTCTTGTCTTAATGTTAGGAAAATATTCTGTTCATTTAGTATAAATTGTAATTAAGTTAGTAAGCGTAAATTCTGTTATGTTTTTATTTTTATTTTTTATTTGATTTTAACACGATATAATAGTGGACTATTGTCAATGTCGTTCACTTAATTTATTATTTATTATTATTCTTTTGTATAGGAAAAAAAAAAACTATATAATTTAAATCCTTATATTTTTTTTTATTGTTATTCTTTTTTTTTTTTCTTTTTCTGTGTGTGAAATTCCTAGGACGACAGCAAATGCTGAGTGATTTTCCTTTTTGTGGCATCGTACTGCTGTGTAGGCAGCATTTTGTTTTTATTTATTTATGCCTCTTTTTAAAATCTTTCTCAGATATTATTTAATTGTATTGTTATTTTAAGTTTTTGTTTTTTTTTTTTTTGTTTTGTTTATGTCACTGATGTCTCAAAACGATGCTTACAAATAAAAAAATCTTTCTTTCTTTCCTTCTTTCTAATAAAACTCAGTTTTTATTAAGTTTTATTCTCGAAATTATCATAGACTATGCCTAAATATAAAAATAAAAGACAAGTGAAGCGTCCTACAGCAGGCATCCTTACCTATCAAGTATATACGTCAGTTTAGTGCGTTTACAAAATACTATTTATAAGTATTCATATGAAACAAAAAGAAATACGGCTTGTGAGTTTGGACACTAATAATTTTGTACATCAGAAAAAGTACTTTTTGACTCTCCTCTGAGAGTCAAAAAGTCAAAAAGTACCGAATTAATTAGGCAAATACTGTTCAATATTGCGTCGCATCTGTAATCTTGAATAATCATCAGTAAATTTTGTTGTAGTTGTTGTTCTCTGTCAGCAGAAGGCGCTTTCTTTATAAACAATGTTGCAAAGGCTAGATCTTCAAGGTTATTGAGCAATGTAATCCCCTTAATAGACCTACAGTATTCTACTCAAAAACACTATCTTAAAAGTAACACTGAACCTAAATATAATTTTGCTTTTTGCGGCTAATAATACTGTGTAAAATAATTGAAGGGGTGTCAATTGTAATATAATTGGCTAAAAATAAATTTAAATTTAAAAATATTAATTTCTTCGAGGCAAACTAAAAATTCGGTAGAAGTGGACAAGGTTTTTAAAAATAAACAAATCCTCGAAAGAATGTGCTCCGGAAGTCAGTTAAATAACCCTTCAACATTACAAATAGATTTACAAAAAAAGCAAATCTATGTCCAAATTAATGTATTCAAATGAATAGTATATCAAAATAATTTTAACAATTATAAAGTCCTTAATTTAACAGTAACAAAATCGGGTGCCTGGATGTTTACATCAATTTACAATTACACTAAATTTAATTAAATATTTACTAATTGTAAATTTTTTAAAGTTAGCAAAAACTATTTTAAACAAGACTAAGTTATGTAATTAAAAGTTACACACAAGTCAAGAATGTTTCCAAAATTATTTAAATGTAAATTATTAGAATTAAGTGTAAATAACGTTACAACAAAGTATAAATAATATTTAAAAAAAAAGTTTGAATTAAAGTTAAATAACGTTAACAATGTATAAATATCATTTTAAAACAAAAAGTTTGAATGCCAAATTTTTCATAAGGTTGCAAATGTATAATTGAATCCCACGCAGTTCCAAAGTTGCGGTAAAAATAAATATGTAAAAATTACATACCGAAATCCAGTGTTAATTAATGTTATAAAGTTTTAACTTCCTTAAAAGTTTCTAAAATTTCATCTCCAAGAAAACTTCTATTCAAATCTTCAAAATATCCAAAGAAATAAAGTTCTTCGAAAAGCGTTGAAAATAATCCACTCGAAGATAAAGCCAAAGAAAATAATTCAAGGAATAATCCACGATAATACAGTTGTAGAAAATAACTGTAGAAAATAAACTTCGAAAATAACCGTTGAAAATATCCGTTGAAAATAATTGTAGAAAATAACTGCAAAAAGAGAAACAATTCTAATTAGAACCTAACACGAATTTCGAAAATCTATAGTTTCACTTTAATAATCCAAACAACTTACCCGGTCAATCCCGGTTATTTTCCAAAAATAACGAAATGCATCATGGGAAATATTCTAAAGATTCCCTGTAAAGAACCACAATCATCGTTACGAAACAGAACAATTGAAATAAATTCAAATTTCGAAGAAATGTTTTTCGACTTACCACAAGGCGACAAATATCCAAATTATTTTTTGTAATCCGACATGGATTTACTTCCAATTATTTAAATTAGGACATATCGTTCCTTAAAACTTCAATTTTCAACGATATTCAATAATATAAACCAACCAACAGTTACAAAAGCTTTGAAAATAATTTAGCGTCACATTTCGACTCAAAAAGCGGAAGGAAAGTGAGGTCTTAGACAAATGTCAAAGATCACCTCAAAGATAATATACAGATAATAAATCACAACTAGGTCAGGAATGCATACTGCATAAAAAGTGCATTTTTATTTCAAATATCAAATTTAGCGGTATTTTTAAACTATGCATTAACATAACCTTAGAAATGGTTGTCAAAGTCAAATGACAGATGACATCCGATAACCTATGTTAGAAATTTAATATTTTTTGACGAAATTATTTAAAAATAGACGAAACATGTAACGTGCGCCACAATTACGTTACATTACCCCTCAACCAAAAAATAAAAGAGGAGCTCAACCTGAGAGACTCTTTTATTCGACTCTACAAAGAAGATGTAGAGACCGACTCTATCAATGAAAATATTAGAGTGACATAACAAATAGTAACTCTACAAAACGTAGAAAAATATGGAAAACAACAAACTATACCAAACTGTAGCAAAAGTTATTTCTAAAAATATCTAAACAAAAGTCATAGTTAAACACTACCCTAGAGATGAGAACTCTAATATAGTCTCATTCGAAGTAGGAAATTATAAAGTATTACCTTACTCGAAAGATGGAAAATATTTTTTCTTTTTTTTTTAATAAAATTTTGGGTCCACGGAATATACACTAATTGGCATTCCAAGAACACCAACCTCAAAATTTCAATTAAAACAAAAGATATGACTAACGTGGCCGACGCAACTCAATACGACTTTCCGAACACGAGAGCATACAGAAAACAGTTCTAACTGTGACCGACCGACACCATCAGCTTTTCGAACACAGTTAAACAGATCTTCCAAAAATAGTTGGTGTCTGTGACCGGCTCAACTCCACCAGCTTTTCGAGCACAGAACAAAATAACAAAAACTTGTTAAAAAAATGTTATTGGATTATTCACAAAATTGGAATATCCAAAACAAAACCAAGCTGGACTAAAGTCATAGGCAATAATCCAATGTGAAGGATTATTTCTATAAAACTTTAACCAAAAATAACTAATTACTAAAATATGCAATAAGGTTCTACACAAATATCAAAAATGTTATGTACAAAACACAAACAAAATGTTATATACAAAAGTATAAACACAAAAATATTGCAAAAACAATATTCTATAAATATTACAAAAAATGTATAAGATCTTATGAGTCAAAAGAAATATTCGGAATTATTTTTGTATAGAATCCAAAATGTCCTAAGTTAAATTTAGCAAAAAATACATTTGTAGAAAACATACTAGAGTGGGAATTCTATCATACTTTCATCTATCAACATCTTTGAGGCCAATTCTTTCATACTTCTCATTCAATCATCTCTAACAAATGCCTCAATAACCCAAATCTAAATATAACTCTACAGAATATTTTAGAGATAATCCAAAACTATATTTTAATAATATCTTTAATATGCTAACGACCAACAGTACCTTCCTCTAAATCTTTTAATATAAAAACATTATTAGAATTTTTCTCTATTATTTGCGATTTTATGAACCTAGGAGCAAGTTTAGCCGAAAAATATTGAGAAGCATTAGACAAGATGAAATTTCTTCTCCAAACTACATCACCTGACTCATAGGAAATGACTTTCCTTCCGTTATTATAATATAAAGCATTATTTTTATAAGCTTTAAATAAAGATTTGGTTACTAAATCAAAAATTGAACTTAAGGAATCTAAATTTTGTGCATAAGTTCGACGATTACAAAATTCGAATTCATTCAAATTTGTAAATGAATTACTGAAACGATGTAATGAAGCATAAATTATAACTTCACGACCAAACATAAGAAAATTGGGAGTAAATTCAGTAGCTAAATTAATACTGCTATTCAAAGCTAATTGAACATGACATAAAAATTTTGACCAAGTTCTATGATCATTATGAACAAAACATGCTATGCAAGTTTCTAACGTTTTATTATAACGTTCAACTGGATTATTCTGAGGTGTACATAAAGTGTTATAAAATATTTTATTTATATTAAAGCTTTTCAAAAATTGTACAAAATGTTTAGAAGTAAATTGAGTACCATTATCACAAATTATGATTTTTGGACAACCAAATTTAAGAAAAATATCCTTTTCTAAGAATCTACATATGGATTTTGTGGTAGCATTACATAATGGATTTAACCAACAATACTTAGAAAATACATCTAATACTGTGCAAATACAGGGTGGGCCAAGAATTCGTTAATATTTAAATCTAAAATCCCGTGCAAACGAAAGCAGTGTGGGGCTCGGGGAGGGTTCTTGCCGCTAGTTTGTTTCTCGGAAATTTAGTCATAATGGATCACTTCACGGGACCACAATGTGCTTTTTGTGTAAAACAGTTTTATTTAAACAACAGTTCGCTTATTATTGTGAGACACTTATTTCGAGTTAAATACAATTTACATGACTTAAGTCAGTGTCCAAGTGCTCCTTTAATAAAGAAATGGGTTAAGAAGTTCGAAGAGACGGGATCTACACTAAGTGTGAAGCAAACCGGCGGCCCTCGGTCTTCTCGGAGTGAAGACAATGTGCTGCAAAGTTCCGCTTCTGTTAGACGTGACCCTGACTTATCGACGCGCAAACGTTCGGCTGAATTAGGAATACCCCGCACATCATTACGCCGTATTTTGAAATTGGATTTAAAATTACATCCATACAAGATTCAGATAGTGTAGGAACTAAAGCCGAATGATTTAAATTTGCACATGTCCTATGCCGAAACAATGTTGAATCGATTCAGTAATTTTAACAACGTCTTGTTTTCTGACGAAGCACATTTTTACTTCAACGGACATGTAAACAAACAAAATTGTAGGTATTGGAGCAATAAAAATCCTAAATCTAAACACGAGAGGCCACTTCATTCGCCAAAGGTATGTAACTGTATGGGCTGCAATTTCTGCAAAAGGAATCATTGGACACTACTTCTTTGAAGATTCTCACGGCCATTCGGTTACTGTTAATTCTGCTGAATATGTGAAAATGTTACGAGAGTTTTTGGCACCAAACCTACTGGAATTTGCTGGCTACAACCAAAACACATGGATTCAACAAGATGGAGCCACTTGTGACACATCCAATCAGTACCTGCTAGTAGTCAAAGAAATGTTTCTGGAAAAGTTGATTTCTAGACGAGGCGACATCCCGTGGCCACCCAGGAGTCCAGATCTATCCCCAGCAGACTTCTTTTTATGGAGTTATTTAAAGAGTCGTGTCTATATCAATAAACCAAAAACACTACGTCAACAGGACAAAATCACCGAAGAAATGTCAGCGATCTCAGTCTCTTTGCTGACGATTATTCGAAAATTTTGGTGCTCGCTTAGAAGAGTGTAAAAAACGAAACGGTGGTCATTTATATTATATTATTTTTAAAAAGTAAATTCCTGAAAATACTCTTTCTATTAAATAAACAATCATTTGAATATGTCAATCGGGTTTTTTTTTACATTGTTTTCAAATGTTTACTAATTCATGGCCCACCCTGTATATCTGTGTCCAGAATATGACTTTGGCAATGGACCAACTATATCAAAAGATGGCATAACTATAGGTTGAGAAACAATCTTTTGATTTACAAGCTTTACAAGTTTCACAATTTAAAATATAATCTTTTACATCTTTAAACATATTATATATGGCCAATAATAGTGTAGTTTTGACTTATTTAAAGTTTTATGAATACCTAAGTGACTTGAATCTAGTGAATCATGATTATTACGAATAGTATCTATTACATTTTCTTTTGGAATAACAATTTTCCATGCTAAATTACTTTGCAATTGAAATTTAGGTTTACAAAAATCTTAAGGGAAATTTTTGACAACCTATAAATATATTTTTGTACCAAGGATCTTCAATTTCTACATCAGAATGAATTATTTCTGAAGGAACATCAATAGCATTAATTTGAATACGAGATAAAGTATCAGGCACAACATATAAATTACCTTTTTTATGAATTATATTAAAAGTAAATTGAGATATAAGTGTAGCCCAACGCGCTAAGCGTCCACTTGGATTATTTAAGCGTAATAACCACTTCAAACTAGCATGATCTGTTATCACAGTAAATTCCATACCTTCAATATACGGTCTAAAATGCTCGATAGAGTCTAATATAGCAAGAAATTATTTTTCAGTAATACTATAATTAATTTAACATTTATTAAATGTTCTGGAATAAAATGCAACAGGATGTTGATTATCTTCATCATCTTTTTGACATAATACACTACCAATAGCATAAGAGCTAGCATCACAATGCAGGTAAAGTGATTTGTTAAAATCTTGACAAATTAATACGGGAGCTGTTAATAATGCTTGTTTAAGTTTTAAAAAAGAGTTTTC
The DNA here is from genome assembly GCF_905220365.1 of Vanessa cardui. NCBI lineage: Eukaryota > Metazoa > Arthropoda > Insecta > Lepidoptera > Nymphalidae > Vanessa > Vanessa cardui. The sequence continues at coordinate 10,959,499 of NC_061153.1, forward strand.
GCAATCTGAATTCCATTCTACGGTACGTTTACTATTTCGACTACCGCGAGTTAGATTAGTTAAAGGAGTAGCAATATCAGTAAATTTTTCTATGAATCTACGATAATATGAACGCATACCGAGAAAACTACGTACTTGTTTTACAGTTGTAGGACGAGGAAAATTTTCTATTACAGACAACTTAGAAGGATCTGTATTTAAACCATTGCTATCGGCAACGTAGCCTAAATAACATAGACACATATTCACATTTTTTCAAATTAATAGTTAAACCGGCATCTTTTAATTTATGAAAAATTTTAATTAAAAGAGTTAAATGAATTTGAAAATCACTCGAGATAGCTATTAAATCATCTAAATATACAAATTTGATTGATTCTAATGAATCAAATTCTACGCCAAAAAGTTTGTCTACTAATCTTTGTAGTTCAGCGGGAGCATTAGTTAAACCGAAGGGCATACGAACGAATTCGAATAATCCCTTTCCAGGAATTTCGAAAGCAGGCTTCTCTCTGAAAGTTTCTTCTAAAGGAATTTACAAAAAAGCTTTAGACAAATCAATTGCTGTGATATACTTAGCCACGCAAATTATCGAAAATCCGCGACATGTAAGGTAAAGGATATGCATCTTTAATAGTGACAGAGTTTAATTTTCTAGAATCTAAACATAGTCTTATACCACCATCTTTTTTGTGACAGCTAATACTGGAGAAAACCAAGGAGATTTAGAAGGTTAAATAATATCATCCCTAAGCAAAACCTGAACTTCATCATAAAGTTCTTTTTATTTAGCAGGACTAATAGGCCAATAACGTTGTTCAATAGGTTCACCAACAGTTATAATTTTATGTTTAGTTAAATGTGTTAAACCTAAACCTTTATTTTCATAAGAAATCTCTTTAAAAAGTTTTATAATACTTTTTAATTGTTCTTTTTCAGAAGAAGAAAGTTGAACTACAGAAGTTACAGAATTTACAATTATTGAATTCTTATTTTCAAATGTTATGTTTTTGAATAGTTCATGAGCTAAATTAAATGCGAGCCAAAAAACGAATCCTAGAATAATTTCTGGATTTAGTGAGGAAACTACCATGAATTCTACAATGCGAGTTACATTGTCACAAGTAATTGGAATATCTATAGTACCTAAAACGTCTTGTGAACTACCATCAGCAGTACAAGCTTTATAACTACTAGTCTTAAGTTTGAATCCTAAATTGAGAAAGTGTAAGTGACTATTACAACCTAGTACGCTTTTATTAGCACCACTGTCTAATAAGAATGTAAATGATTTACCGCAGACATGAAATTTTAAAAATGGACGTACGTCACTATTTTTAGTAAACAAAATGGGAGCAAATTTATTCATGGAGAAAAATAGTTTTAAATAATTACACCAATTAGAAAAGTCTTCACGAATTTTAAAAGCATTGGGTCTAGAAATTTTAGTATTTGTCAGATCAACTGATTCTTTATTAAGGATCTGTGTCTGACAAAACCTTACTCATTTTTTGAAAGAGTACAATTATTTAGTGATAACATTTAATTTACCACATTTAAAACATATAGTGCCTGGAATCTTTTTACACTTTTTATAAGTATGTCCAATTTCTTTACATTTAAAAAAAGTTAATGTTTGAACTGAATTAATATGCTTAGTCTTGAAATATGAGTTATTATAACTATGTTTATTATTTAATATTCGAAATTCATCAATCTGTTTTGAAAGTTTTACTAAATTGTCAATAGAATTTAATGAATGACCTACTAAATGAATAAAGTAGCTAGGCAGCATGTTA